>NC_041395.2:258231046-258346046 GCF_900747795.2 Erpetoichthys calabaricus | reverse complement strand
AATATTTACAAAAATGTGTGAGGTGTACTCACTTTTGTGAGATATTGTGTATATATATATATATATATATATATATATATATATATATATATATAAATTTTAATCAAGAAATCTAAGAAAATAATACAATATATGCTATTATTTACTCTGTCTAAACATCTACCCAAGAAAGCACATGTTCTGATATGCCACCTGTCAAAGACAAAAATAGCAAACATTTATTCTGACAGAACAATTCAAATATTAAAGCTAAAAGCTTATTGTCTTGTCATTCAATACAGACTGCAAGTGGTGCAATGTAATAAAAATCATCTCTGAGCAAACCTTACAGCTCTTTTAATAATAAGGATTATTTTACTTTGAAAAGTTTTTAGGAAATGTTGAGGATAATTATATGTTCTTTGAATGGTTGGAAAGTGGAAATGTGACTGGAGTGAAATGTTACTTTCATTATATATAATAACAGAATGTCACATAGTTTAATATGTACCTATAAATACAAATATATGCAGTAGTATACAGAGGTACGCTAACACATTTATACTAAAATATTTTTAATAGTATGCCGATAAAATGTATGCACTGTATGTGGCTCATGGTATATTAGTTTGTCCTAAACATATTGAGTTTGTTTACCTTGCCTTTGATGCGACTATTGTAATGAGCATTGACTGACATTACTGAGTCACTTACTATCTTCAGAAAATGAGACTAATAGTGATTAGGGTTCACCATACAGTGTTATTACGATTACGGTTTTATTCACAAAGAGAAATTCAGAAATAAACAAAACTTAACTTGATGCATGAAACATGCATTCATTTATGTTTATTTGCAATCAAAAGTAGAAGGAAAAAAATGCTTACATTTTGTAATAAAAATGTGGACTTTAAGCATTTTTTTGTTTAAGACCTTTTTCCTATAAGCAGACATATTATTATTATGTACTATATTATTTAATGGCACACAATTATATACATCAATATTCAGAGCACATTTTTTCATTACAGAACAAGGCAGGACCTGATCCCAAACAATGTGCCAGTCCATTAAGGGGCACAATTACTGTAATAAAAACAAAGCAGGTCATAGACTTAAGAAAGCAGGAGGCAGACCATACTTCCATCTAGAGCAGATGGCACAGTAAAGCACAGTCAGAAGCTTTATGATTCTTAGAGTCTCCATCAACAAGCTGAAGTAATGACAAGACATCTAAGATATCATGATGATGGCTCACCAAAATTTAGACTTCCTCTGATATTCTGTGGAGACCTCACATTTCTCCATCTGTGCTCCTATAGGTACACAGTGGAGACAATCCTCCTGCTCACCCCACATCCATGAAGCACTACAAAAAACAGTGAAGTCAGGAATACTGTATTACTGGCACACAGCTGTCTTCCATTCAGAACATGTAGTGTATATTACAGTATATGCTGCAGACATTGATGTTAAAAATATCAGTGATCCTGCACTGTCATTTTTTTTTCTTTATTTTCTGACGAATTATAAAGGATCATCACTGCTAACATCATTCTTGCTGGTGAATTGTACTGTGAGTTGACTGTCACATCTTGCTTTGTGTGTGAAGCTCGATTAAAACAGAGTTTGCTCCTAAAACTTTTTCATTGGCACTAAGGGGTCAGGCAGTACTTTCCACTTTAGAAAGCTGCACAAGTACAGGCATATAGTGTAGTTTAGCAGCAGGACAATGGGAGAGGTAGCAGGCGTAGAACTGCCCAGCAATAAGACAGAGTAATTAAATAATTAGCACGTTTCATATCTATTAACAGTAAATAACTAAGTGTGTTTCCCAGTAAGGAAGAAAATAAATATTAGCTTACTGTGGTGCATCACATACAACCACCACGCATTGGCACTAGAAGGAAGGTGAGGGTAAACAGCACATTTAAAAAGGAGTGTTTTTAAGTAATTATAGTATTTATAGCAGCAGTTACTTAGGGAGACAGGTGTAAGGAAAAGTCTAGTCATTCATAAAAACACATTCAGTAGCTTAAAGTGCATCAGTAGCAGACAGAAGAAAGCATGTAGTAGCGAGAACACATTGAAAAGTAAACACTGGTGCTTACAGAGAGCCAAATAGGTATTAAACCACAGCTGTAGTTCATTAAACTGATAATTAATTTATATTTGATTTCCAAAGAGTCACCCAAAGAAATTTTAATCATGAGTGCAGTACAATGCAAGTCCTCCATTATGGTGTATTTCTTGAAGACTGACTTTGGTGAAGTCAGCTCCCAGGAGGCCTACTTCTACATGAGATGCCAGCTGACCCAACCCTTCGAGCTAAGGGTCGCTGAACTTCAGGAGGTGGCTAGCCTTCGTTGTATTAAAGAATTTGCATATCTTGCCTACTGTAGATGGTCCTTTAGGGAGCTAGTGTGTACCATCAAAGTCACACAGAATGAGGCTCATGGATGGGCATAATAATAATGTAGTAACCATAATAATAATAATAATAATAATAAATTTTATTTATATATCACTTTTCCCTTATTCAAAGCACTTTACAGATATTCAGAAAGAACAATAGGGCCTTACAACTAGGGGTGGGCGGTATGACCAAAATTCTATATCACAGTATTTTTCTAAATTATCCCGGTTTCACGGTATTTGACAGTATTTTTTTTCCCCATGCATGAGTGGATGTTAAGCACATTTTTCACGGCAATTACTGGCTAAGAATAACCTATTCCACTGTCAAGATCTTTGTACATTGTACAAAAAAAAACATTTTAATGTGCACACAAGTATTAATACAGGTTTGCATTGCCCCATAAAGTGATACTTTTCAAGGGGCTGGCACTAATGAAGAGAAGGAAATCACATTGCATGACAGATGCAGTCAAAATATAGAACCTTTTTATTTAACAAATTTTGCAAAAACTTAAATTATAATTTTGACAACATATTTTCAACCATCCAAAGAGGTATTTAGACTTAGGAAAATATCCAGAAGTGCTTGTCAAAAGTTGTATTGCACTGAACATGTCTTAGAAAAGGAATAAATAAATATTTTTTGTAAAACAACTACACTTTCTGTTAATGTTAACAATCTCTGTCCACTGACACGTTAAAGTGACTTTTTAAACAACTTTACCATCATTAAACTGCATAATATTTAAAACTAATAAATAATAACAATAAAATAAATAATTGTATTATTACTGATAGTTGCACTATTACTTCAAGGCTTCAAAAGCCCAGGTGCATTACACAGTATTCACCAAATTAAAATAAAATAAAACAAGTGCAATCTTGGTGATGACATCTTTACCAACTGAACTATCATTTAGGCAAACTGAATTAATATGGACCTTGCTTCAAGCTAAGCTATATACATAAATAATACAACTGCAACTTGCATTTATAATTGTATTTGTGGTATAGCCCTACGGAATCGTATTAGGGCCACGGTGAAGAAAAAAAAATACGGACACAGGGAAGAAAAAAAAAAAAAACTATACGTCGAGAATAAAGTCGACATTTCCACTCTATTCTCATAGTTTACTTTATAATTAAAGTAGAATGTCGTAAACTAAACTTCATCCTAAAATCATTGTTTAATTTTCTAGATTTTCTCAAACCTCGTCATAAGTTAATGTAGCACATTAAATGCTTTGTGTTGTGTTCCCCGACCCAGTTGTTTATCACTACGCTTCTTAAACTGACTTCCTCCGCACTAAGAGGAGACAGCGATCACCATACAGAATCCATTCACTGTATGATATTCCTGCTTTCTGAAAATTTAGAATTTATATCAAGTATTTATTTATATCAAGTATTTATCTTGGCATTGTAAATGTTCAGAGAGCATGAATATCATGTGAATGGATTCTGTGCGGCGATCGCTGCCGGTGCCTCCCCTTAGTGCAGAGGAAGTCAGTTTAAGAAGCTCGGGGAACACTTAACACAAAGCATTTAATGTGCTATATAACTTATGACGGGGTTTGAGAAAATTTAGTAAATTAAATATTCATTTTACGATGAAGTTTAGTTTACGATGTTCTACTTTACTGACAAAGTACGATAATAAAGTCAACATGTCGACACAATATTACACAGTACCCAGGTACATTACACTGTATTGAAAACAAATAAAGCAAGTACAACTTGGCTTGCAGTATTATCCAGTAGTATAGAAACAGTATTTACACATCTGACCTTTTAAAACTAAAGCATCTCCAGGTGACAGACGTGACTCCTTTTTTTCGGCTCTCTGTCCATTTTCACCGCGCGGCATACCTATGCTACCACCCACTATTTGGTGGTGTAGCAGTGAAAAAGAGCCCTAGTGCAACAAATCTGTGTTTAGCGGTGTAGCAGTGAAAAAGGTCCCCACTTGAACAGTTTCACGCTGCGCCACGTTCCGAACGTCGTTTAGGCAATTTAAACCGGTGTTGCGGTATAAGAAAAATACATATCATAAAAAAAATTAAAAACGGTTTTCGGTATGAACCGGTATACCGCCCAGCACTACTTACAACATTAAAAATATCTTCATAAAAGCACAAAATAATGATAAATACAGGATATACAAAGAAGTGAAATAGAATAAGAAACAATAAAACTGAATAAAATACAAAAATACAAATACTACAAGAAAACATTGAAGAAGTAACATAATTTATGACACTTAAGGCAAGATGTGCACGCTCTACAGTGGCATCAACCGAAGAGTTTGAGGTATCCAACTATTCTCAGGACCTTCTGGAGCTGGATAGCAACTGTGATAACTCTATGATGATAGGTAGAGATAAGGAACGCCACCAAGTCACTTCAAAACCAGTCCCCAGCAACAGAGGAGTAGTAATAGAAATGGATTCTAATCATTAAGAGGATTAAGATACCGGATTGCTTCAAAGGCAGAGTTTTGCATGTTGAGCTTTCTGGGTGCTCCAATAAATGAACTCTTTAATAGGGTGGATTAGCCTTTAGCCACAGTGGGTGCAAATCCAGTTGTCATTGTCAGTGTTGGAATAAATGACATATGAAAGGGCAGGCAGGTAGTTAGTTGTACAGCCCAGATTTAAAAAGGTACCAAGCTGAAGCACAGAACTGACAAGGTGGGTTTCTATGAAGTTCGTCCTTCAATATTAAATTAAAGATTGATAATAATGCAGGTAAAAACAGACAATAACTTTGTATAATGTTAATGTTTACACCCCCGGGTGAAATTGAAGAGTCGCATAGTTTGGGGTAGGAATGATCTCCTCAGTCTGTCAGTGGAGCAGGACAGTGACAGCAGTCTGTCACTGAAGCTGCTCCTCTGTCTAGAGATGACAGTGTTTAGTGGATGCAGTGGATTTTTACATAATTGATAGGAGCCTGCTGAGCGCCCGTCGCTCTGCCACAGATGTCAAACTGTCCAGCTCCATGCCTACAATAGAGCCTGCTTTCCTCACCAGTTTGTTCAGGCGTGAGGCGTCCTTCTTCTTCTTCAGTTCTCTCTTTTTTTGTCTAGCACTAACCCACCTTTTTGTTTTGTGGCAAACCCATCTGACACTGGTTAATTACCCACACCTCTTCTCCATAATTAACTTGACATAGGTGATTGCATGCACTCAAGTGCAAACCACTCATCAGTGTTTAAGCTGCCAGGCAATGCTTGAAAACAATTAAAATAGATTAATAAATAAGACTCGTAAAAACATCTCCAGACTTGACTTATAACACTCCCCAATACATTTGTGCCACTTCTGCTCAAACATAACTCGGTCCCACTGTCTCATAAACATATGCCCCTCTATCTTATACCAAGATTCTGATCTCCTCAGTCTTACTTGGACTGGCACAGGCCGAACTTCATAGAAACCCACCTTGTCAGTTCTGTGCTTCAGTTTGGTACCTTTTTAAATCTGGGTTGTACAACTAACTACCTGCCTGCCCTTTCATATGTCATTTATACCAACACGGACAATGACAACTGGATTTGCACCCACTGTGGCTAAAGGCTAATCCACCCTTTTAAAGAGTTCATTTATTGGAACACCCAGAAAGCTCAACATGCAAAACTCTGCCTTTGAAGCAATCCGGTATCTTAATCCTCTTAATGATTAGAATCCATTTCTAATACTACTCCTCTGTTGCTGGGGACTGGTTTTGAAGTGACTTGATGGCGTTCCTTATCTCTACCTATCATCATAGAGTTATCACAGTTGCTATCCAGCTCCGGAAGGTCCTGAGAATAGAACTGTCCAGCTCCATGCCTACAATAGAGCCTGCCTTCCTCACTAATTTGTCCAGGCGTGAGGCATCTTTCTTCTTCATGCTGCCTCCCCAGCACACCACCGCATAGAAGAAACTAAGTAATATGTTAAAAATTATACGGTTTAATGCTGGGAGTATTAAGAACAAAATAAGAGTTTAATTTACAGTATATGTAGCTGCACGTAATTATGATAAAACAGGAATGACAGAAATATGGATAAAAATTATAAATGGAAATGAGTATAGCATACATGAGTAAACATTATTTAGGAAAGTAAGTCAGAATTGTAAAGGTGGAGGAGTTTCCATTTATGTAAAATAGAATTCGTTCAATCAGTTGGTGAATCTCAGGTTAGTGAGGATGTTTGCATTCGACTAGACAGTATTACCTTGTATAATAATAACAGATATATGTCTTTTTTTAATTATATTGAAAGAAGGAATGTTTACAGGGCAATATTGTCATAAGGGATATTAATTATCTGAATATTAATTATGCTAGCCAGACAAACAGCAGAGCACAAGAGATTTTGGATGTAATCAAGAAATTTTTTTAATGAAGTACATGAAGGTGCCACAGTGGAGGGTCTAGATTAAGTACTCTAGTAATCAGGACAGGATTCAGGCGATAGATATGATTGAACCATTAGGCTCTAGTGACCATAATATAATACATTTGACACTGCATTAGAATAGTGCTTATGAAAGAAAACCTGGTAATTTACTTTTAATAGAGAAATTTTGAGCAGATGCAGCAAAGCATAAAAAAGATAAATTGAGATAGAGTTTCAAGTGTAAAGACAAGTAAGGAGTTGTGAGGTAGGTTTAAAAGTGTTTTGCACTTCACATAGCACAAGTATACACCAAAAATTAGAAAAAGTAAGAAATTAAAGAGAACTTCTTGGATAGGCAGGGACCTACAAAAAAGTTAAAGGACAAAAAACAGGTGCATAATGCATACAAATACAAATAGCTCAAGCATTAACTGTAGGGCATATGACAGCATGAGACCAATGGTTAAATAGAATACTGGGAATGCTAAAAGGCAGTTGGAGAGAAATAGGCCAGGAAAGATGAAAGTTGACCCAAATTGTTTAAATATTTTAGTAGTAGAATAATGGTGAAGTAGGACGTGAAGTGCATTACAAATGGTAAGGATGATTTAAAATATACATTATGACTTAGAAAATTGCTCTGAACTTGCATTTCTCTGGGTCAATAACCTTCCAAAGGTTACTAAGGAGATACTTAGTGATTTGGAAATTGTCGAAGATGAAGTACTGCTTAGATTAAATAAGCTGAAATCTAACAAATAACATGGACCAGAAGAAATGTATCTTCAATTGATTAAGGAAATTATTAAATACATGTATAACCTTACTTTTTATTTTTATAAACATAATTTTGAAACATTTCTGCATACTGGGGAAATTCCTAATGACTAAAAACTAGCAAATTGTATCAAGTTGTATAAAAAATGGTAATCAGGCTAATCTTAGTAACTACATGCAGTAAGCTTAATGTGCATTACAGGAAAGCTAATGGTAGCAATTATTAAGATTCAGCAGAACGTGTCAAGAACAGGAGTATTTGCAAGCAGCACGCGTTCTGATAGCATCATGTTTCACTAATGCCAGAGATCATGTTTCACTAATATGCTGGAGTTTTATGAGGAAACAACAAAAACATCTGATTATACAAATGTATATGAAATTATCTTTATTTTCAGAAAATTTTGATATGGTACCACATGAAAGGTTAGTTAGCAGTAGGAGTTACAGGAGCGATGGGTATGTAGGCAAACTCATTACTACTGTATCTACATCAAGACAGTATACAGAAACAATCAAGAAGGCTACGGAGATGTTAGATATAATGTGTGAAGAACAGATCAAAGGAACTTATGCTTAAATTATATAACTCACTATTCAGGCCTCATCTGGAGTACCATTTACAGTTCTGATCTCCATATTACAAAAAAGACTTAGCAATGCTTGAAAAAGTCCAGAGTAGAGAAACAAGCCTGACCCCAGGACTGAAAGGTATGAGCTATAAGGGAAAGATTGAAGGAGCTGAACCTCTTTTAGTTTAAGCAAATAGAGTTTAAGGGGTAACATGATTGAAGTATTTAAAATTATGTAAGGAATTAATAAAGTACCGTAGTTCCAGGCAGTTATTTAAAAACAAGAACACAAGGACACAGATGTAAATTTGTTAAGGGATAAATAATGAACAAACATTGGAAAGTTTCATTCACACAGAGAAACAAAGACTGATGAAATAAATTACCAATTAGCGTGGAAGAAGAGAGCTGGACTTTAGGAACCTTCAAATCTACACTTCATTTTTGACTTGGTTTTCTGCAGTAGTGTTTTGGACCACTGCCACTCAAAGTACTCTGAGGTTGCCTGTTATGTTGGAAGGAATGTGGACACTTCACTTTATTAGGACAGTGCATCATAACAATCAGCATTTATGTTATACAGAATGTCTAATGGGGGCTGTTGGTCTTTTGGCCTTGGGACCCTGGCAGGTTTATCTTCTCCAGCATCTTGCTAGCTGGAATTTTTGTTTTCCTGCCCACTTTGGATTTACCCATAGCATTGGGCCTATTGCTATAATCACCACAGACCTAAAAAATGAGTTTAGTGATTTATTCCATATTTAAAGGTTCTGCCATATCTATTACTTGTTTATCTATATGACTAACTATGCTGGACTAAGCTTGGCTGAAACCTAAACAAACAACTTTTTTTTATTTGATACACGGTTTGCCCATTTGGTCAGGTATAATAATATGCACCCAATTCTTTCCCCTTTCCACTTCAAATAGAGATGCTTATTTTCGCTTCTTCCTCTTGACATCACTTGTTAAACTGACCATTTTTATAGTCATAGTGCCTTGCTAGTAAAATAAAGATGTGGCTGCTACTGCATTTGCCTGGTTTAGCAACTCTAGCCTAGTCATGTTGGGGCTTTGCTTTCTCAACATGCACATCAATTTATCAATATTTTCACTCATCTTTTCGCATTACAGCTATAAACCCCATTCACGTGGCCCAAACAGATGCTAGAAAGTTGCTATCATGCTGCTGATTGTTGTTTAACTTCAGACAACTGAATAGGCAGATAAGTTTCAATTTCTTATTCGTAAAACCTTATTTGGAAATTTATTATAATTTGATTTTTGTAAACCTTCTACATGTTTTGCCTATTTTAATTTTTTTCTTCCTACCCCTAGCAACTGGACGAACACACAGATACACAGACACTTGTCCTTTGTGCTTTAAGGTGGATGAGCTGATTTCTGTCCATTAGACTTATTCAGGGTTAACATCTGCGGTGCACCATCTAACGGAATATATTTTGTAATGCATGTAGTAATAAAATGCATTTCATTTCATTTCATCACAAACATTAGCACTGCTTATATGAATCCAATACAATATGGCATATGACAGAAAAGTAGCAACCAATTAGACACACAGATATTGTCCTTTTATTAAAATGGATAGCAACACTTTTTGTCAGACTTTGAAACTGACTTCTTATAGCACCTGTGCCCATTCTGGACCATTGCACTAAACTGACAGTTTGCAAATATTTAGGCACATTTTTGATGTTAATAAATATAACTAAATATTTCTAAGTGCCATGTACTGTACAGCTCAATTTTATTTTATACCTGTTATCGCAATACATCACAAGATAACAGAATTCCTATTTGCAGTTGCCCTTTTGTCCTTAGTAATTGAAGTAGAAATGTAACAGATACAGTATATTGTTTTCACAACTTAAATTTCACAGTAAATTAAAAAAAAAAATCAATAAAAATTCAACATCAATTGATTGCGATGTTACTATCAAGAAAGACCCGGGAGTGGAACACAGGCTCATATGTGACAGATCAGTTCTCAAAGCTTGCCTAACCAAATAGTCCAAAAAGTAGCCAAACAACTCCACCTTGTAAGATCATTCATAAATGACTTTTTTCTTTATATGAAGCCATTTATATATTGTTTTACATTATAATAATAATGCAAAGTATATTAAAAAAACACTCAGGTGATTGTTTAAAACTAACTTGATGTTTACCTACTAACACAAAATATTTTTTTTAGAAAACAGTAAGTCATATCCAATATAATCTGCATATGGTCTGTCTACATTATAAAAAGTCAACATCTTCTGAATATTAAAAATAACAATTCTGTTGCCAAAGAAAATGCAAATTCTATCACCTTAGACAAATATGTTTCCACATGGCCTCAAAAATAAGCTATTTTAACAACACTTATGGATAAGAAATGTTTTTGGAAGTAGTGTTCAAGGAGTTAGTTTGAAGCCAATTTGTCTTAACTGTTGTGACAACACTTTGACAATAGATTTGTCAGGTTGTCGAAAACTCTAATGAGGTGCCGATACTGACTACAGGAAAACATTGAACAGGCCTAGTCGGGTCAAGAAAGGGTTAATAATATAATAAAAACATGTTTATCATGTATAATGGATAAACAGTTAGACTTATAAGATGCGAGTTTTTATTTTGGCTTCTTGAATTGCTGAGCCTTGTAATCAACAATATCTTTAGGATAAATGCTTAGATAAGTATGTTATGGAAGAAAGGTCCTAAACTGATGCATTGTTGAGCATTTCAGTTTTTATGTTTATAAGAGTTCTCATCAATCACAGGAGGCATATTCTGCATTAAATATCTGCCAAAAAATAATCCATACCCATTCCAAAGGTATTCCATGTAATACAATCGCCATTAAATTGAATGTGATAATATGATATAAACTAGGGATGTATCAGTCTGAAAGCTCTTAGACGCATTGCATAAAACCTTAAAGGCTTTGTAGGAATCTGAGAACACATCTCTTAAAAAATGCTCAGTTGGTTACAATCTTAACCTTGAAATTCAGTATACACTAAAACTTAACAGAAGTCAAGTCAGACTTTCAAGTTTATAAAATTACTAGCTGTGTTACAAATTTCGTAAGACAACAGGCCTATAGTTATTGTGCTATCAGTTAATCTGATGTATCATAAATACTATGTAAGTTATTTTCTGTATACAATATGTGTATGATTTTTACCAAAGGCTAATATTATTGTCAGGCAGTGTGGTGTTATAGTTCTAGGAATTTAAACCCCGAGGTTGAGGATTCAAATCCTGCTACTGAAACCGTGAGACCATGAGAAAGTCACTTCACCAGCCTGTGATCCAATTGGAAAAACAAAATAAATGTAACCAACTGTATCTCAAATGTTGTAAGTCACCTTGTATAAATGTAGCAGTCAAACAATAAGTGATAATATTATAAGGTCACTGGAGCTGCTTACTCTTGAACATACTATATGCAAGAGTAAAACATTCTTGCCGTAGATCAGTTCTTGCTTTTCCTAGATTATTAGATGTTTATGATTTTCACCTGTTTATGACATTCACTCGAGTGTTTCTTTTTGTGTTTTCATCAGTTGTATGTTTAAGCTTGAATTTCTTTTTGCATAGCATAGGTAGGTAATTCACTTCTAACACATTACATTTTAATTCAATTTATTACAAACAGCAATAATATTTACATGCTGCACATTTTGGCTACCCATGTAATGAATTGAATGGTTTTACTTTTGGGATTTTTTTTCTCTAATGCTTAAAGTGGAAGAAAATAAAAGCTGATACCATTTTTGGAGGCTCCTTCAATTATCAGGGGAACCCTGTCTAACTTCCATCCATCCATTATCCAACCCGCTATATCCTAACTACAGGGTCACGGGTGGGGGGGGGGGGGTCTGCTGGAGCCAATCCCAGCCAACACAGGGCGCAAGGCAGGAAACAAACCCCTGGGCAGGGCGCCAGCCCACCGCAGACCCTGTATAACTTCCCAAATGCAAATGTTTATGTAAAGAATTTTAAAAAGCAGTGGAGAGGGGGATGGTGCATCCCTGTTCAAAGTAAGCACAAAGGCGTAAATGATTTCGAAGTATTGGGGATGCTGGTCTTCTTTTAACACTAGAATTAAGAGAGCCTACGAAAAAACTCGTAGATCCGTCCCACCTTAAATCGCTTCTTAAATCCATTCGCACCTCTCCGCCATCGTCTTTTGTCTTCTAAATGTGCAGATAAAGACAAGCTGCAAACAGCCGACTATTCCATCCCCCCACCGACTTAGAACGTGCATGAACTTCTCCCAGCTCATGCCTTGATTGACTATCTGGGAGTGAAGTGGAGTTTTAGAGTGGAAATAATAGATCATTATTTGGAACACACGCATTTCATGTGTGTTCCGTTTCTACAGTAATCTGTATAAACACATTTTTAAAACAGAAACGTTTTTCAAATTCTAGTAGTAAATGACAAAAAGTAGGCATAAACTATATAATGTATGAAGCCTGAAGTCCAAATATCAAGGTACAAATATAACAGAACAAGTGCACTTTTATTCAAAAATATAACTGCAGAAAGAAAAAGCCACCTTAGTGTGCGACATTGACACTCATTTACTATGACGGCCCTGTGGCGCAACAGTATCAGTTGCTGATTGGGAATCAAAAGATCACGAGTTCGATCCTGTACGACTCCCTTTTGAGAAGTGAACTGCTCTTATTTTTACTATTTTAGAATAAAAAGATACATTTGATTTCAGTCTGCAACAGCTGGTGTAATTTATGATATTTGTAAAGGTTAACTTTGTTTTTGTTTTTTTGTATTTACTTTCCATTCTCTCAGTCGTGTTCAGGATCCTTCCCTACCTCATCTGACACTGCTGTTTTCACATAAAGACGCGCTATAGCTCTGCAGTGTATCATGATGCATACGACTGCGTGTTTTTTTTTCCCCCAATCTTGCCAGTCTCCACATGTTGCTGTATTCTATTTCTTTTGTACTCCAGGACATGCAGAGGAAACATAGTAAAGAGCAGTAACTTCAGTGCTATATGCAATCATCAAACACTCCCCATCTGACACTGCTGTTTTCACATACAGACGCGCTATAGCTCACCCAAGGAGCGCCCTTCCTACATTTACGACATGTGTACTTGTGTTGCAGTGTACACACCTCTCTGTGCTATGGTTCCTATTACACTGAAAAGGACACCTGTAATTTGCGGCTCTATTCATTATGTCAAAACAAATATAAAATGATTTCTTCAAAACGTCACATATGACGCGAATAGTACCAATCAGAAAACATCGTCGAAGTAATGCAATTATTTGAAAACGAACAGCGTCAGATTGGGGGTGATTTATTCGGGTCTCTACGGCAAGGCAGAGCTGCCGTGCTCTGAGTCAGCAAATCTCAGCGTTACGCCACAGAAGGTGTTGTGACATCCTTGAACCTTTTGTGAAAGTGTTTACTTGATGTTTGGCTATCAGGCTTCACACATTCTATAGTTTATGCCTACATTTTGTAGCATTTATTACTAAAATATGAAAAAGTTTCTGTTTTAACAATGTGTTTACACAGATTACTGTAGAAACGGAACACACATGAAATGCGTGTGTTCCAAATAACGATCTATTATTTCCACTCTAAAACTCCAGTTCAGTCACTCCCAGATAATCAAACAAGGCATGAGCTGGGAAAACTTAGTGAACATTTTGTGATGGTGGGAGATGGAATAGCCAGCTTTTTGCTGCTCGTCTTAATCGGCACATTTAGAAGACAAAAGAGAGGTGAGAACAGTTTTAAGGTGGGCCGGATCTACGAGTTATTTCGTAGACTCTGGTAATTCTAGTGTTAAAGTCTGTAGAATTGAGTGCATAATACAATGGAACACCTCATGGGGGAGCCGTCTGTCCATCTTGTCTTTGATCCGAGGATGCCACTTCTGCCTCTGCTTCTTTCTCCCTGCCTTTTTGCTTCTGGCGAAGTGAGAACAGCGTTCACAACCACAGTGTCCGGCACCGACATTCAAGTTTTATAGTGTTTATTAACCATTGTTTCTTCTTTGAGCTCCACAGAACTTTCAAATTTCAATTTCACACCACATTGTACACGGCAAATGTAATTATGTCCAGGAATCCACCTCTTCTCTAATTGTCTGTCCACTTTATTGGCTAATACTGCTATCAATTGCTTTTGTTGAATCCTTAGTTTGCATACAGATCCCTTTAGGTGCTGCAAAGAGAATTTAAGTTGACATAATATTCAGAAATCTTGATAAACTAGCAAAATACCCGCGCTTCGCAGCGGAGAAGTAGTGTGTTAAAGAGGCTATGTAAACATATATATACATATATACATATATATACATATCTACATATACACATATCTACATATATATATATATATATATATATACATATACACATCCACATATATATACATATATCAACATATATACACACACACACACACACACACACACACACACACACACACATACATATATATATATATATATATATATATATACACACACACACACATACAGACACATATATATACATATACATATTTACATACCTACATATATATATACACATATATACATATCTACATACATACACATATATCTATATATATATATATATATATATATATATATATATATATATATATATATATCTCTATCTATCTATCCATCCATATATATATACACATCTCTATCTATATATCTCTATCTATCTATCTATCTATATATATATATGTATATATATATATCTCTATCTATCTATATATATATATATATATATATATATATATATATATGTATATATATATATCTCTATCTAGCTATCTATATATATACATCCCTGTGCTTTGCAGCGGCGAAGTACTGCTTTTAAATTTTTATTAAGAAGAAAACCTTTTTAAATTGAGTGAAAATCTACCAATAACAATTTGTTAAGGATCTGTTTTTTTGTGAAGCTGACTTCACACAGCCTCTCCGCTGTTTTATAAACGAACGTCATATAAGGTCTTCCTTTTTCGTTGCTTTGCCAACGGAAGCAGCCTTTTTATTTAATCCTGTTTTTACAATTGTTCTGTTTGTATATCACATTGTCAGTTCAGCACTCCGGTTGTAATATGACCAAGCTGTGCAAGCACACTCTTGAGAATGCAACGTATAGTTGTACAGGAGAAAAGCAATCTTGCCTGTAATCAATGGCAACCTTTTGTAGGTCTATGAACTTAATTTAAACTTTAGGTTTACACGGTGCTTTCTTTCCGAAGTACCTGCACTCATGAATATGTCTGTATGCGTCAGTCGCTCAAATCCCCGTGGTTCGCACCGGCGAAGTTCTGCTTTTAAATTTTTATTAAGAAGAAAAGAAAACCTTTTAAAATTGAGGGAAAATATACCAATAACAGTTTGTTAAGGATCTGTTTTTTTTGTGAAGCTGCCTTCACTCGAGTGATCACTTCGAGCTTTAAGCCTGAGAAATCACCCCGTAAATGCACACGTTTAATTGCACATCTGTTAATATGTATGCTTACAAAGTATTAAAAGACACTCAACAATTACACAGTATTAAAAGACACTCAACAATTAATGTCATTTACCTTCGTTCCCGCGTTTGACTCGTGCTGTAAATCTCTTCCTTGTTTTCACTTCACGTGATTACGTAGGAGGCGTAATACGTGATGACGCGATACGTGACTCCGCCTCCTCCATTAGAGTATAAGGACAAAAAACAGGTTCCAGTTATGACCATTACGCGTAGAATTTCGAAATGAAACCTGCCTAACTTTTGTAAGTAAGCTGTAAGGAATGAGCCTGCCAAATTTCAGCCTTCTACCTACACGGGAAGTTGGAGAATTAGTGATGAGTGAGTGAGTCAGTCAGTCAGTCAGTCAGTGAGGGCTTTGCCTTTTATTAGTATAGATAAAAAACAAAATAACTAATTTTTGTTTTTCTATAACATCACGAAATTTCAAGCAAATCCATCAAAGTATTTTTGAGATTTTGCAGTATTTAGTTTTTCTCTTGTGTATTATGTAGTGTGTGTATATATATATATATATATATAATATACATAGTGTGACAGATAGAGGTTTTGTCCACCTCTTGAACCCTCAGGTACCACTCTGAACACCAGGTAAAAGTATAAATAGTATTTATTTTACTAATATATCGTGCACAAAGCACTCTCCACACCACACTCATAAACACAATAAACTATTCAATAATCAATAAACAATAATCCTCCACACTCCCAGACACTTTGCCACCCTTCCTCCCAGCTCAGCTAAGTGTACTGGGCTTTCCTTAGTCCTTTTATAGCTCCTGACCCGGAAGTGGTTCCAAGCACAACCCACAAGTCCATTTCCTTCCGGGTCAGGGCAAACAGTCCTCTTCTTCATCCCGGGAGCACGTCGCTTCCTCCAGTCACATGACTGAGACGCACTCCCGGGTTATAGGGCACGCAAGATCCCACTAGCCCCCCTACAGCGACTCCTGGCGGCCCCCAAGGTATCCAGCAGGGCTGTGTCTCAACACTACAAAGTCCATAAGGCCCTGCTGGAACTCGGGGCACGAATATGCTGTCCGGAGGGCTCCTCCTAGCGGCCTGGGGGTGGCGACCGGAGTCCATAGCCGGTCGTCCATCACAACAGTCATATGAAAAAGTTTGGGAACCCCTCTTAATTCTTTGGATTCTTATCATCTTATCATTGGCTGAGCTTTCAAAGTAGCAACTTCCTTTTAATATATGACATGCCTTATGGAAACAGTACTATTTCAGCAGTGACATTAAGTTTATTTGATTAACAGAAAATATGCAATATGCATCATAACAAAATTAGACAGCTGCAGAAATTTGGGCACCCCAGCTTAGATATTACATCAATACTTAATTGAGCCTCCTTTTGCAAATATAACAGCCTCTAGATGCCTCCTATAGCCTTTGATGAGTGTCTGGATTCTGGATGGAGGTATTTTTGACCATTCTTCCATACAAAATCTCTCCAGTTCAGTTCAATTTGATGGCTGCCGAGCATGGACAGCCTGCTTCAAATCATCCCATAGATTTTCAATGATATTCAAGTCAGGGGACTGTGATGGCCATTCCAGAACATTGTACTTCTCCCTCTGCATGAATGCCTTTGTAGATTACAAACTGTATTTTGGGTCATTGTCTTGTTGGAATATCCAGCCCCTGCATAACTTCAACTTTGTGACTGATGCTTGAACATTATCCTGAAGAATTTGTTGAAATTGGGTTGAATTCATCTGACCCTCAACTTTAACAAGGGCCCCAGTCCCTGAACAAGCCACACAGCCCCACAGCATGATGGAACCTCCACCAAATTTGACAGTAGGTAGCAGGTGTTTTTCTTGGAATGCAGTGTTCTTCTTCCGTCATGCAAAGTGCTTTTTGTTATGACCAAATAACTCAATTTTTGTCTCATCAGTCCAAAGCACTTTGTTCCAAAATTAATCTGGCTTGTCTAAATGAGCATTTGCATACAACAAGCGACTCTGTTTATGGCGTGAGTGCAGAAAGGGCTTCTTTCTCATCACCCTGCCATACAGATGTTCTTTGTGCAAATTGCGCTGAATTGTAGAACGATGTACAGATACACCATCTGCAGCAAGATGTTCTTGCAGGTCTTTGGAGGTGATCTGTGGGTTGTCTGTAACCATTCTCACAATCCTGCGCATATGCCACTTCTGTATTTTTCTTGGCCTGCTAGACCTGCTGGGTTTAACAGCAACTGTGCCAGTGGCCTTCCATTTTCTAAATACATTCCTTACAGTTGAAACTAACAGTTTAAACCTCTGAGATAGCTTTTTGTAGCCTTCCCCTAAACCATGATACTGAACAATCTTTGTTTTCAGATTTTTTGAGAGTTGCTTTGGTGATCCCATGCTGTCACTCTTCAGAGGAGAGTCAAAGGGAAGCACAACTTGCAATTGACCACCTTAAATACCTTTGCTCATGATTAGACACACCTGTCTATGAAGTTCAAGGCTTAACGAGCTAATCCAACCAATTTGGTGTTGCAAGTAACCAGTATTGAGCAGTTACATGCATTCAAATCAGCAAAATTACAAGGGTACCCAAATTTTTGTACAGCCAGTTTTTCACGTTTGATTTAATTTCATACAACTAAATACTGCTTCACTAAAAATCTTTGTTCAGAAAACGCCGCAGTACTCAGATGTTCCTAGGAAATGAGACATACCACTGTTATCTTTTTTGTTGAAAGTAGAGTAAATTATTTTTAAAGGCTGAGAGTCTTTTATATTCTTCTACTTTTACTTTGACACTTTGCATTTGTCTTACTGTGGAGAATGCCACATATAACTGTCCATGCTCAAAAAGTGGTTCCAGAAAATAAATTCCAATGCAATCCAATGTTTAATCTTGTGACTTATTGATAGTCATTGTAGTGGGGTGGGGAGCCCTTTTTCCCACTCCACCACCACCCAGGCCAGACAGACAGACACACACACACTTTCACACATAGACGTTTATATATAAGATATAGAAATAAAATTTTTCAGATGTCTTTTTTTTGCTAATCATGCAGGAGAGGCTGAAACGATTTTCACGATTTTGACACAGGGACTTCAATTCCCATCTGTCAGCAGTACACTACAGGAGATTATTAGCAGACACAAAGTTTTTTTACCAGCCAAAGAGCACTTTTAAGGATTACAGTACATGCCGTGATTTCTTCTCAACTAATCTGGATAACAGCTTCATTGTCTCACTGTATCACACCTTTTGCTGACAAAGTGTTTTTGTCTAATCGTGGATTGTGTTTAGTAATTTTGAATTTCTAAAAGAGACAGTTCTTCCCCTTTCATTTATCTTGGCTATCACAGGCACTTCAGTTAGTAAATGTATAACTTTACATCTATAAATCAATTTTTAAGATGGGCTCGTACCTTCACCAATACCTCCTAGCTGGACTGAAAACTTCAAGTAAGCAGATATGGAGAAAGGATTGACACTTCAAAGTAGTTTACTCATTTAAGGACATGGAGAATTTAACCAATTATTTCAGAGTAAACATTATGTGATCGGTTATTCAACATGTTTTTCACTGTCAGTAGTATCGAATTTCATCCTTCCAGTCTTCAAATCCACTTTTAAAATTTCAAAGGCTCGGTGTGCTGGAATTCAACCCATCAGCACTGGGTGAAAGGAAGAAACCAATCCAAGTTGAGCTGCTACTCTACCAAAACACTAGTATTCCATTCTCAATGCCAGTTGTTAATTAATCTAGCATTCACCTACTTTTGAAATGAACGGCTTTTCAAACTAAATTGAAGTATGCCAAGGAAAGCTAGGGGAACACAGGGAGGATGCAAGAACCCCACACAAAACAGGGCCCAGGCCCATACAAATTCTACAGTCAATGACCAACCTGAAAATCAAACCCTTATAGCTGCTGTTTGTAGTTTGCAGTGCCTACTATTCTAGCACCATTTCAGTCCCATATTACCATTTAAAACAATCATTCTGGAAAGTACATGACACCAGTACTATATACGCCACCAGTTTTAAAATCAAAAGGGTTATAATTCAACATCTCCTATGTGCATGATAAGAGTTACAACGTAAGATGGTATGGTTAATAAAAACAGAAAGGAATTCAATATTTTTGGATGAACATTAAATATTAAGGAAATGGGCATTTAAATGTAACAACTGCTTTAATTAACAGTCCTTAGATACATTCTAAGTATTCACGGAAGTTATTCAGTTGCTTAAGAATAAGACATTCCCAATTTAAACACTGATAATCTCAAACATTCAGAATGTAGGAATAATACATTTTATGTCTTGACTAGATGTTTCAATTGATAATATGCTTAGTTTTGCTTAAATTCTATTCACCCATTAACAATTTCTTTAGCAGATATCTTTTAGACTAGGACACTGTACATAAAATGTGTTTTATACACCATTCCACAGAAAGAACCACCAGTTACAAAGTTTGCCTTAAGGAAACTGAAATAAAAGGGAACATACTAGCATATCTGAATATTTTAATATATCAAGGTAATAAATAACATTTTCTAAAAGAAAAATGCACACAAAACAGTTTGTTTTGAACATTTAAAATTAATATACATACAAAGCAGAAATAACGGATAACTCTATTAAATTTTACTAGAGAAATTATTAAAGTGAACTATACCTTCGGTGTTATTTTGAGACAAGTTGCTGACAATAAAAGAAGCAATTCCTATCCCTATTCCCAGCCATCTGAAGACCCATGACTTCAGTTGCATTTTCTGTCAAGCTTTACTGAGTGCACACCTGAAAAGAAATCAACAGAATGTCACTTGCAGTTATTAGTCACCAATAGTAAATTCTGCACATTTTTTTCACAGATTTGTACCCTTTTCAGGAGCATACCACAATGGAAGTTTTTATGTGAGAGTAAAACTTGTTCTTTAATCAGATACCTGTAGTTTTAACTGTCTGTTGAGTTTAATACGCCTTCACTATTCACCTTTCCAAATTCCTATCACACTTTTACACATGACAAGAAAAAATGCAAGGGAAATGTGCAAAACATGTGGTACCTCAATAATTCTGCTCACTTTTCTCATTGTCTTAAAGAAACCACTCAAAGTTTAACAAAACCCCAGACACAAGAAACTTTGATCAGAAGGTTGAACAGAAATATAAAGTCCTATTGGACAAACCCTAATATTATCACATTTATATAATGTTGTCCATTGCGATTCACAGTGGTTAGAGCACAGGACACCCACAAATATGAAAATATGTATTATATAAAAGTTGCAAAAAGTTGTGAAAGAAGGAAAATAGAATTATCAATGCACAAACAAATCACGTTTGTGATGCTGGCTGCTGAGACAATGAACTGTGAGTTTTTACAAAATTTGACTTATTTTAAATGTATTTATGGTAGGAAATGACAAAGATGATTAATATTACAGATACAAAAGAAAACCAACAAAACATTAAGCACAAAACAATAAACAGTCACAACGTAGTTCAGTTTCATAGGTGCAGATGATAGTGTAGTTATAAAATGAAATCCCATGTGAACAGCCTCCTGAAAGTTATGTAAAGGTTTGCCCTATCATGATGTCGATGTATGTAAAGATTTGTAGAAGATGGGAGTGCTCTCAGACAAAGTCGTTTTCCAACCCAGACAAATCAAACGAACAAGTGGGCACAGGTCAAGATCATAGATCAGGAGAAAACTGTAATCCATGGGTGTAACTATAATCTAATTGGGCAGCGAAAAACATCACTGACTGTGAACCTGCTGACTTTTTATGCCTCAGTTTTAAAACTAGCATTCAGGGTTGCTGGGATTTGCAGTCCATATAAGTAGCACTGCTACAGTATCATCTACGGATTTCCACCATAGGTCCACAATAGGTCACAAAACTCACAAAATAAATACCATTTAATTATTGATGATAAACTCTTGAATACGCAGATCTGCGAATTGTAAAGTCAAAAATCGCAAGTGCCGACCTAAATGTGTACATTAATTTCTGTTTCTTTGTCTGTTATTTCTGGTATAGTCTAACTTTGAATATTGAATAATAAAATTTTAGATTTTCTGGATCAAAATATCTGGAAGTAAATAAAAACTGGGACAACCTCACTAAACATGGTCATTATGAGCTGAAATTATACTAAATGACATACCTGCTAGATGGCAGCAAGAGGTCAATAATGTGCTTTATTGAAATTGCTCAGAAGGAATTTTTTTTTTTTTTCCATTTTCCAACCCGCTGAATCCGAACACAGGGTCACGGGGGTCTGCTGGAGCCAATCCCAGCCAACATTGGGCACAAGGCAGGAACCAATTCCGGGCAGGGTGCCAACCCACCGCAGGACACACACAAACACACCAAGCACACACTAGGGCCAATTTAGAATCACCAATCCACCTAACCTGCATGTCTTTGGACTGTGGGAGGAAACCGGAGCGGCCGGAGGAAACCCACACAGACACGGGGAGAACATGCAAACTCCACGCAGGGAGGACCTGGGAAGCGAACCCAGGTCTCCTAACTGCGAGGCAGCAGTGCTACCACTGCGCCACCGTAAGGAATGTAATCCATTATCTTATTCTTATTACGATGTATAAGCATGCACATCTGTGAATCTCCTCACAGGCTATATCAAGGTATATAATCACCTGCTGGACCACCAGAGGATACTGCTGCTAACTCTTATCTTTTTCTTCTCTCTCAGCAACACCAAGAATCTGCCCAGTGAGGGCACCTAACCCTGCACCTTCAAGTCGACGAGAACAGAGCCTCTGGACTTCCGGAAGAAGGCATCATTTTTGAAAGGAACATGCCACTAACTGGACCTCCCTAAAGAGTGATTATCAGCTTCTGAGCCCTTTTGCTTATTTCTTTTCTTTAGCCCAAAGCTAGGGCAGAGCAATGCCACGAAAGGCATCATCTTTATTTTTGCTTTATCTTTAAAATGGACGACCCAGTTGGCATTCTGTCATACCTGTACCTGGCGAAATTTTATTTTTTAGATTATCTACATCTAAATATTTATTCTAAATATTTAGAAGCAAATAAAAACTGAGACAAACTCACTAACAGTTGCTGTTTTAGCTAGACCTTTGCACAATTTATCCTCAATATCTCCAGGACACAACGTAATATATAAGTGATTTACTTTAAAAGGACTGAAACAATTGCAATAAAAACAATAAAACAACACCAATTTCAGCTATTTATGTTGCCCACAATAAATAAAGAGAATTTTTAAATATTTAAGAGTGTTAAAAAAAGAAAAAGATTTTTGTTTGCCACTCAGTAAATTTATCAGATTATTGCATCAAAAATCTGTTCCCTCTTTTCTGAATGCTCATTTTAAGACGAATAAAAGAGGACATATTCATAACAAGTAAACAAATGACCTACAGTGTTTGTGACCAGATCCATGCTTGATCTGGAGTATCAAAAATCTTTTAAGATAGCGGGAATTATTGGGTGCAGATACTTCATCAGAATCCCCCAAGAGCAGTGCTCAGGGAAGAAATAATGTGTGCTGCTTCACCCTCAGTTGTCTCCCAGTGATTGAATTGTACTTTACAACTGCGGTGCTCTATAACATTTCAATTTTATTATAAAACTATTGATATAATTATTATTACTGTTCTACAAATTATTCTTTGCTGTAGAATTACTTCCATTTCTAATTCTCGTGTTAATTTCACAGTAAAATTTTACTTAATAAGCTCAGAAGTACTAGATGCTAAATAGTACTAAAAAAATACATGTTAAGGGCAAAGTAAAAGGCAATAATGACAAATAACTGGTTGTTCCAGAAACATTTAGACCTATAGTAACTAGCTCATTTGTTTTGTACCACCCTGCAAAAAATGCCAGGCATCTTGATATTCTTCTCATCTTGAATACTAAATTGGAGGTCTCAGATTTGCCGCAATAATGTTGTTATTGTTATCCTTTTCATTGTTAATCTCAAGAATCAGTAAATGGCTCCAGTAACTTATGGTAGCTGTAAACTACTTAACACTGTATCTGAAAGCTCATCATTTATAACAGCTTCAACAAGAAATAGCATTATATAAACACATACAGTATATCATTATACAACCAAATAGCCATATTATAACCTTCTACAACAGTATTCACAGTATAAAAGGTTAAAATTTCTTAGGGAATAGCTCATTAGACAGTTTAAACAATTCTTGAGGTATTACCCAATAATTAAGTATATGGTAAATACATGCACATGGTCCTGGGTATGATGTTGTAGCCATAATACATGATTAATGTCATCGTAAATGTACTTTGTGACGAGTCCCATTTTGGTCTGTGTGAATGTAAATATGCTCCCCTGGAAACAAGGTGGGGGAAGGGTAACACTGTGGAACCGGGGACCCTCGCGATAATTGGTCCTGTCAATTCCATCACCTGCATCTGATCATTTGCTATTTACATGGAAGGACAGAAGAAAAAAAAAAATCTCATTCTACTAGACATCCCACTACAGAGACAGGAGAAACCACCAAATCAAATCATTCACACCTTTGTCTACCTGCCACTTTCAACACCTGACAACAACAGCTTTGCACCGCAAAACCCCGGAGTTCTAGATCACGCCACGTACCAAGGATAAACATGGTGAAACTGATTCTTGTTGTTTGGGGTGAGGAGCAAGCCATCACTTTCATCTGTGTACTTTTCAGGGAAAACTTGGTGGTTTTTGTAGCTCTGCTGCAGCCGCCCATGGGGTGGTTGCTCAGGTTATGAGGGGGATGGAGGAAAGTCCTCGGAAGCCTCATCCCTGAAAGAGTCGAAACCGCCACATAGCCAATGAGGTTTGGCCTTTTGGAGATCGGAACTGGTGTGGTGCTGAGGCATCATCCGCTGCACAGCAGCACTCGGGTCCCAATTTGAGGTGGTTCATCCGGGTAGGTGCATGGAATGCTTTGTCTCTCTGGCATGATGATCATCTTCCTCTGCTGTCAGAGGATCTTAATAAACTCAGCATTTCAGTGGCGGCTCTGACTGAGGTGCACAGAATTGGGGAATGGCCAGATATTCATAGGTGTGTACACCTTTTATTGGTCTGGTCGCTCTGATTGTTCTCAAACTTCATTCTGAAAGTGTCTATGTTTCAATGAGCATATGAGACTCAGATTAAGGCACACTCTGAGTGCCTTGTCTTTTGCCTCAGTGTATTCTCCGAGTGTGGTGAGTGATGCCTCATTGAGGGAGACATTTGATTTGCAACTGAGCTTAGTGGTTGATGGGTGCCCGCAAGGTCACACTCCTCTGGTAATGCTTCAATGCAACCACTTGCACTGACTGGGCTGGCATGAGGATTGCGATGCTCCCCATGGGTCTGGAAACCTAGTTGAAACTGGCTCTATGTTCTTTGACTTTGCAAAAGTTCAGGGCCTGCAGATCGCGGGAACCTGGTTCCAGTGCCCCGAGATGCATCACTGGACTTGGTATTTCAATACTGGTGATACAGGGAAGGAGATGAATCACATCCTCTTGGGCAGATGCTGGAGGCTCCTAGAGAACTGCAAGGTCTACAGATGTGCCCAGTTTGTGAATTCTGACCGCTGACTTGTTGTTGCTATTCTGAAGATGCAGCGTATGTCCAGTAGGCTACCACCTACTAGGATAAAAAGGCTGGATCTGGCTAGACTCCAAAATCAGGCTCTTTCTAATGAGTCTGCACACAGTTTGTGTGAGGAACTTGCAGACTTAAGTGCAACTATCGATCCTAATGTGATATGGGAGACCTTCCATGACAAGACCCTGAAGGTTGCCAGTTTTCCCAGAAGGAGGTATTTTATCTCGCAGGACACCCTAGACGGCAACTCCAGTCTGTACCAGGAACTGAGAAGGAGGGCAGCGAGGGCTCTGATGGCAGATAAGGAGGTGTTTGTTTCAGGAATCTATGGTCTAGTAACCCATGTCCTGCTTACTGAGGAATTTAAGCATTACACATATCCAAATCTGTTCCTTGAAAAGTCACTGTTAGGTTGGATGAGGGAACAGTCCTTATGGATGACTCTGTAGTTTTGACCCGCTGGGCTGGCTACTTTGAGCGGCTGTTTAAAGATGATCCTCCGGCTACAATGTTGGACATCTCTGGGTCCATGGTTCTTAAAGCTTATCCTTCAGTTAGCTGTGAACCACCTAATCTCCATTTATTTATTGGGATTACTGAGACTGTATGGTAGTGCTGCTGCCTCACAGTAAGGAGATTTGGGTTCGTTTCCTGGGTCCTCCCTGTGTGGAGTTTGCATGTTCTCCCAGTGTCTGCGTGGGTTTCCTCCGGGTGCTCCGGTTTCCTCCCACAGTCCAAAGACATGCAGGTTAGGTGCATTGGTGACCCTAAATTGTCCCTAGTGTGTGCTTAGTGTATGGGTGTGTGTGTATGTGTGTGTGCTCTGCAGTGGGCTGGCACCCTGCCCGGGATTTGTTCCTGCCTTGTGCCCTGTGCTGGCTGGGATTGGCTCCAGCAGACCCCCGTGACCCTGTGTTAGGATATAGTGGGTTGGAAACTGACTGACTGACTGAGATTGCACAGGTGGTGAACCAGCTGAGGGTAGGGAAAGGTGCAGGGATCTGTGGTATCCAGGGTGAACTTCTCCGGGCTGGTGGCAAGGCTGTCCTCCTGGCATTGCAAGCAATCTTTGCTTCCATTTGGAAGACAGGTGTTATCCCCGCTGACTGGAAAATGGGACTTGTCATTCCTACCAGGAAAGGGAAGGGTGATTGCCTAGATTACGGCAACTACGGGGGATAACACTGCTCTCAGTGCCTGGTAAGGTCCTTGTTATGGTGATCCTCAATAAGACCCATGATTACTTGCTCACCTACCATCGACTGAAGGAGTCTGGTCTTACGTCTAAGAAGTCTACCATCAACCACATCCTGGCACTGAGTGTTATCATTGAGCACAAACTAGAAAATCAGCAGTTTCTTGCAGCCTTTGTTGATTTTGGTAAAGCGTTCCACTCAGTTGATCAAGCTGTCCTGTGGGACATCTTGAGACTTGGCAGGATTCCCCAGAAGTTGCTGGATATCATGGCCAGACTTAACACTGGTACTGTGAGTGCTATGCAGAGTGGAGGCAGAACCTCTGCACTTTTTCCAGTTGATTCTGGGGTTCATCAAGGGTGTGTTCTTGCTTCTACTCTGTTCAATGTTTGCATGGCCTTGGTGTTAGTCTCTGGATCTCATGACCCTGCCCATGGGGTATCTGTTGGTAAAGCAAGATTCACTGATCTTGACTTTGCTGATGATGCTGCGATCTTCGCGGAGTCAATGGAGGCTCTAATCAGGGCTCTCGAGAGTCTGAGCGAGGAGCCCGAGTGTCTGGGCTTGTGAATGTCCTGGACAAAACCAAGATCCAGGCCTTTAATAACCTCTTTGGCACAGCCATCAGCAGTATGTCTGTCTGTGCAGGGAAAGTCGACCTTGTCTTGAGGTTTACTTACCTCGGGAACAACATTCATGTCACTAGTGACTCTTCCTATGAAGTCAGTAGACGAATTGGGTGAGTATGGGGGTCATGAGGTCGCTGGAAAGGGGTGTGTGGCGCTCCCAATATCTCTGCAAAAGGACAAAGGTCCAATTTTCTAGAGTCCTAGTGCTCCCTGTTTTGCTATATGGTTGCGAGACATGGATGCTATCCAGTGACCTGAGACGAAGACTGGATTCCTTTGGTACCGAGAATTCTTGGATACTGCTGGTTTGACTTTGTGTCAAGTGAGGTTTTGCTCATCGAGTCCTGCATTGTGAGGGAGCGTCGGTTATGGCACGATGGCCATGTCCCGTGATTCCCCAAGAGTGATCCGGCTTGCAGGATCCTCATTGTCGAGGACCTGAGTGGCTAGACCAGGCCAAGGGGACACCTACATAACACTGTGGCAGATAGGTGGTCATTTCCAGAGGGTGTGACTGGACAGCATGTCCACCTGGAGAGTTGCCAAGGTATACGGATTATGTATTTACATATTTTAAGCAACTCTTCTCTGAAAAGAATCTCTCAGAAAAACATATTACTTTATGCATGTTATGTCAATTTTTTACCTTCCTTGTTTTGTCTATAGCAGATACATCATAACAGAGTGGCTTCACCTATAAAGTAAATATGTCAAAACTACTCCAGTTCTTTCTGAGCAGTATATCATTAAACATTCAGAAACCATTTTGGATTCTGAGGCAATGAACAGATTTCAAGCAAAGGCAGAACATAGTCTTGCTAAGTCTGTACATGAGAGTTTAACCCAAATTCAACTTCATAAATCACAAACACAGATAGATACCATTTTATTTGTCCCAAGGAAGAAATTTAGCTGTTTACAAATGCCTAATTAATAAATATTACAACAACAACCTCCTTAAATACACACAAGAACTACCCACATTAAAGGTGTGCAGTCTCCTATGAAAAAAAGAGCCTGCTCTGCCCTTTCTTACATCTTTCTAAACTTACACAGTCGAATATTTACCCATGATTAGACCAACCCTTTGAGAGATATCTTTTAGTATTAACTTTTATTATGCTTTTATAAAGTATTTCATCATTCATTTACTTTCCCCAGGCCCACTTATTTCAATTTATTTTAGTGGAATGCTGAGGCCTCTCTCTGTAGCATCAGGTCATGGACAGAGTACTAATCAGTCGTTGAGAAGATTCACTCAAGGACTTACAAGCAGTTGTACCAGCTAATTTAAGGTCAAAAGTTAACTTACTCTGTATGTGTTTAGGAAAAAAGGATGAATTTGACATACCCAAAGAAAATTCATAGCAGACACAGAACGTGTACATGCCACACAGGCAACGTTCATACCATGATTTGAACCTTGACTTAAAGAGCTGTGAGACAGCTGTACTAATTACCCTATACAGTATTCACCTCAGTTTGAATCCATTTTTCATTATCATATTTTTCCATTATTATGGTTTCTGGTATAATTTTCGTTCATTACTCAATTTATTGTTTTTACATATTTTTACTTCAGTTTAGGGTACAAGGACTCTAATTTCATGTATTTTCACTTGTATACATGGATATTATTAAATCCTCCGTGAGCAGCGTGAATATTTCATGTCACATACTTAATCAGAATCAGAATCACTTTATTGCTAGCATGTGAAACATACCAGAATTTACTTTGGTTAAGTGCAAAACATTGGATACAAGACATTTACAACTCAAGACAGCATAATTTCAACTCACCATTAACCTGACACTGTGTAAATCACTATACACATACAACAATTTCTTGAACAAAGCTTTTACAAACTTCAATGTTCTTCTTCAATAGTTAACTCAAATAAATAGAAAAACTATAGAGAATAATATACTGTAGATATCAAATAGTACAAGTTGAGCAAGTATGAAGTATTTAAGTTATATGTTGGAAAAACAGTTAGAAGAAACCTATGTAAGGTTATGTAGGATCTGAATAACTTGAGGAAAGAATCTGCAGAGATGGCATGTAGTTGGGGTCACAGTAGACCTGTACCTCCTCTTTGATGGCAATTTAATGAACAGCTGGCTTCTGGGGCAGAGTCAGCTACAATCATTACTACTCTCTTTTTTGCTCTGACGATGAACAGATCTTTTAATGTTGAGAGAAAACAGCCAATGATTTTCTCAGTTGAACAAATCACTTGTTGCAACCAAGTCATAGAAAAAGAGGAAGCCAAAGGAAATCAAACAATAAAGGAGGTCAGAATACTCTCAGAGGTAAACAATAAAGGAGGTCAGAATTCCCCCCCCCCCCTTTAGGAATGGGTCTTTTTGAATTTTACGACAGAGATGGGGCGGGGGGGGGATGTGCCTTAAACCATTTTGGTGTTTCCCTGCTAAAGTCTTTCAACCCCTGCAAGGAAGCCAAACTGCACCTTAACATATGGTTTTGGGGAATGGCAGGTATTAAGATGGTCTTTGCCTCATTGGTCTGAAGCATGGCTGTTTGGCTTCTATCAGAAGCTTTTAAGTACCATGATGTCATATTGGCTGTAGGGGTTGGACAGAGAATCTATAAAGCTGCTTGTTCAACCACATTCTCTCTCTCTTACTAACCTCTGATCATGAAGACCAAACTGATGAACTGAAAGGACAACACAATGGAGACCACAGCTCGGCAGCCATATTTGAACAGGCTTGTGGCCTGTTCTGAAGAAAGCTGAGCGCCAATGATGCCTTAACTAGAGACATTTTAAATAACTACAAGTCTGTGTGCTGCCTGAAACTACACATCACCATTTAATCAGGTTGTACAGTTGCCAATATTCAAATGCACTTTGCATATTGTTATTATTTAAGAATATTATCAATAATACATTGTTTTATGTATAACTTAACTCCTGCTTGTCTTTTACTACACTTAATTGCCTGAGGTTATAGATATAGAAGGGAAGGTGGGGAGGAGTTATAAGGTACAATACCTTATAAAAAGTGGTAAGTCTGAGATTAGAGGCATTCTGACAAAGGCTATATATTAATAACTAGCAAAATACCCGCGCTTCGCAGCGGAGAAGTAGTGTGTTAAAGAGGTTATGAAAAAGTAAAGGAAACATTTTAAAAATAACGTAACATGATTGTCAATGTAATTGTGTTGTCATTGTTATGAGTGTTGCTGTCATATATATATATACATATACACACACACATATACACACATATACAGATATATTATATATACATATACACATATATTTTTTATATACACATATATTTTTTATATATATATATATATATATATATATATATATATATATATATATATATATATACACATACATACATACATATACACACATAGATGCACTTACAATAACATAGAAATCAATATAAACAACATTAGCATCATTATCATATGAGAATATGAAGTAATATATAAGAAGCACATTTCATATAAATATAAATTATTAAACAGTAAAATCTTCTTCTATAATTTGCTACCGTGGCTTTTCGTTGGTCTGTCCAGGATTTTAAATCACATGTAGCTTGCAAACCGTTTCACGTATTGACTTGAAATGTGGTACACATATAATACGTCACGTCTGCTATCCGCTTTATGGGTGATGAATGTATTACTCTTTTTATGTTTATTTTATTTTAGAATCAACTCCTATCTGCGCACACCAGGGCGGCCGTGGGCAGATGCGTATGGTGTATTCAGTCCATGTTATCGTGCATTGCGCTGTCACTGGTATTTTGATAAAAGAATTTGAACAATATATAAGAAGCGTATAAATTATTAAACAGTAAAACATTAACATTTAAGAAGTAAAGTTACATTGAGTACTACTGCAGTGCCTTCGGGTATACCTCATTTTTTCTTTGCCCATTACATGCTTAAATGTATAAATTTTTTGGTGTACCTACCCGAGAAGACTTGACATATAACCGACCGTGGGAGAAGCATGGATTTTAAACACGCGTTGAGTTCATCTGCTGGTCTCCCTCGTGGAATAACTGGTAATGTTTGACTAAAATCTACAGCGAGTAAAACGACATTACCTCCTTTTTTTTTTTTACGATCTCTGAGATCTTGCTTTTTTCGGTTCAAGGCTTCATAAGCTCTTTTATGTTCAATGTTGTACTTAATAAGTACTAATTATCCCAAACCATCATCTTTGAATGTTGCAAGACTTTCGCCTTGTATGTAGATCGGGGTAATTACATTCATTGCATTCCTAGTCTGAATCACAATCTGATTGTATGGGTGGTTACCTGGCACTGTAGGGTTGCCACCCGTCCTTTAAAATACGGAATCGTGCCGCGTTTGAGAATTAAATTGCGCGTCCCGTTTTGAATCAATACTGGACGGGATTTATCCCGTATTTTTTTTATCATTTTTTTTTTAAAGCAGCGTCTCATGCAAATCATCCCACACGCATTTTATGAAGATGCCTCCTTCCTACTTTTGATTGGGTAATACTTGATGTCATCGTTAGTTTGATTGGTGTTTTTAACTGTCCAGTGAGGAGGGCGTGTCTTTTAAGTACAGTCTGCAAAGTGTTGGCACTGAGATGTTGCGTCAGCGCCATAGTTGAAGCCCCTAACGTTGCGGTCAGCAAGTCGGCTAACATCCGCCATGTGCCGTCTTTCAGTTGAGAGAAGCAGATCATAGAATGGTTGAAACTGTTGCCCCTAACGTTGCGCCACGGCGTGTGCTTCGTTTATACCTCGTGTCTTCTCATTAAAGTTTTATCTCGCGAATATGTTATTGCAATCCGCAGCGGGAGCGTTTCTATAAACTTAATTTAAACTTACGTTTTACACCGTGCTTTGTTTCCCTTATGAACATGCTTGTATGCTGAACTCGCTCCGTTCTCAATTGTTTAATTAATTTTTTGCTCTTCGCTGTTTGCGGCTGTTCCTCCATTTCCCCCTACTTCGTTCTTTTATCTCGCGAATATGTTATTGCAATCCTTAACGGGAGCGTTTCAATAAACTGATTGAAAATAGTTTTGCATTTACCTTTTTAGTAAAAGGCGAGCTTTTAAGCCTGACAAATCAGCCCGTAAATGCACACGTTTAATTGGACATGTGTTAATATGTATGGTTACACAGTATTAAAAGACAGTGAACAACGTCAGTTACCTTTCTTCCCGCGTTTGATAAAAGGTGAGCTTTTAAGCCTCAGAAATCACCCCGTAAATGCACACGTTTAATTGCACGTGTTAATATGTATGCTCACACAGTATTAAAAGACAGTCAAAAATTAACGTCATTTACCTTCGTTCCCGCGTGTGACTCGTGCTGTAAATGTCTTCCTTGTTTTTAGTTCACGTGATTACGTAGGAGGCGTGATGACGCGATACGTGACTCCGCCTCCTCCATTACAGTGTATGGACAAAAAATATGTTCCAGTTATGACCATTACGCTTTGAATTTCGAAATGAAACCTGCCTAACTTTTGTAAGTAAGCTGTAAGGAATGAGCCTGCCAAATTTCAGCCTTCCACCTACACGGGAAGTTGGAGAATTAGTGATGAGTGAGTCAGTCAGTCAGTGAGTGAGTGAGTGAGTCAGTGAGGGTTTTGCCTTTTATTATTATAGATACAATAGGGTAAAGCAGAGCAATACATTACTCTACCAAGATAAAACACTAGCGAAGGAAAAACAATCTCTGTCTGGCTTTCTTGATGATGGAAGTGATGTGTTTGTCCCATTTTAATGTATTAGTGTATTTTAGTGTATTAGTGTAAATTGTATCACACATATGACATGCTCTGTCAAACAAATGAAAAACAAAGTATTCTTTGGAAACAAAGTGCTCTTCTTTGATAAGTATCCGTATTACTTGCCTTGAAACTTTTAAGGATACTACTGTATTCTGCATCAGTTTATCCCAAATAGCAAGATTCTTTTTTAGATTATCAGGTATTTACTGAACACACAGCCACAAAATAGTTTACAGCCTCAGACACACACATTAAAAAGTACTAATCAATGCAATGAGCTCAATAGAAGCCAATGTTCAAAATCAATGTTTATTGTTACAGGAGTCTGGATCAGCCACCTAATACAGCAGCATTTTGACTAATTTTCTGTTAACCAAGTCACATACATTTCCCACTGATAAATTACAGAAAATGTGGCTGAAGCATATTTAAGTATAATTTTAATAGCGAGCTTCACATTACTATAAATTCCTAGGTTTTTAAGAATTGCCATTTTTATTACTTGGTCAGTGACCAATAGCCATCCAAACCCCAAAGGTAATGCACTGGAAGTGTGTTCTTTCTGCTAATTATTTTTGGATTTCACCTCACAACACTTCAAATTTTCAATGGTTATGGAAATGTATGAAAAGACATACTCTGAACCTTGACAACATCTATCATTATTTGAAGGGCCTTAATTTACACAAGGCAACATATGTAAATTTATTTAATTTCACAGTTATAAGTCCTGTAACATATTAAGGTGAGCTGGGACAGATGATGACTTAATTATGTGAAGCACCTGCAATGGGAGGCTTAGCCACTTAGTTCATTCTAATAAACATCTGCTGTGGTAAGCTGAGTCTAGAGTCGTCATTTGACATCAAGTGAGGATTCCTATGATAATATCATTGCTTGGCTTTATATCATTCAACAGATGGTTACTTTTACTTCTGGTACTTATTTATTTATGTGATGAATAAAGACTGTTGGATCAGGCCATGCTGACATGGACAAAGCGTATTGAGATGTTTGCTTTATAAAACATGGAAAAGACTCAAATGTCAGCATTTGCTATGTTTAAAGTCAACACTGGTTAATTTCCTTCATATTTTTTTGGTGCCAAGAATTTATTAGTACATTTTAGAGTGTCTAGAACAGGGGTGGGCAAAATCAGTCCTGGAGGGCTGCAATGGTTGCGGGATTTTGATCCAACCCAGTTGCTTAATTAGAAAACAATCCTTCCCAAAAATTAAATGTCATTACTTGTTAGTGCTTTAACTCTGACTTGTCAGGTCACTCTCATATCCTAGATTTTTTTTTCCTTTCTAAGGATATTATCAAAATCTAAAATGGAGGAATAATTCTCAATCCTTCACTTTTTTCTCTTCACTTTACTTCCAAGTATTTAATTAAACCAAATAGTGCACAATCATTACACACAGGTGTAAATAGTAACAAGCTAAATGGAGAACAGCTGCTTTCCTTTGTCATTTGCATCTTATTGCTAATAAGGGGCAATTAAAAACTGAGAATACAGCTGTTTAAGACTAAAATAAGCAATAAGGGTTCAAAATCTTAACGAGCGAGACAACTAAAATGAAGCAGAAGTGTTACTTGAGCAATAGGTGCTCCTTATTAGGTCATTGGGTTGGAGCAAAAACTTGCAGCCACTGCGGCCCTACAGGAACGACTTTGCCCACCTCTGGTCTAGAGTATGCAATGCAAGAACATAACATGGTGTTCATTACTGAACCTATTTACACCAGTTTGGGGCTGTGGAGGCTAAAGCCTCTCCAGGCAGCTTCACAGGCAACACTGGACAAAATGTAGTCAATTACTTACAGGGCAAAATAACAGGTTAAAGACCAATTTAAAATTACCAAATAACCTAACACTATGCACTACGGGGTGTGGTTAATAAAAAAAACAGGATACCTGGAGAAAAACCCATGCAGAATGATTAGTACAAACAAAGCTTCTTAGGATTTTAAACCAAAGCTCTGAAGCTATAAGACAGCAGTGTTAGAATCTGGGGGTTTCCTTTCTTCTCTTGTAGGACTCCAGTTTCCTTACATGGTTTAAATAAATAAGTAGCAGTCAGATGGCAACTGTAATTTGGCCCGTTGTGACTGAATGTAGGCGTGGGTCCAAGTGTACTCTCTAATGGTCCAATTCCGTGGATTAGTTCCTTTCTTCCTTGACCCCATTATTGTCTGTCTGATACCCCATGGTCCTACAATGGAGTAAGTGGATTCAGAAAATAAATGGCTGGATAAAGCAATATTTGGCTATCCAAGCCTTTAAAGTTCTTGTTGCTGCTATTACACCTAATTAAATAACAAGTTTAGCTGAACTAAAGAATTACTTTCTGATTAAACGATTGCTTGCAAAATAAACCTGCAGCTGCACTGGCAGATAAAGCCTAAAGTATTGGGCTAAGAAGTCTACACATTGGCACATTAGGACAAGATGATAAACATTAGAAGGTGTACCAAATTTGTTAGCATAGGACTAAATGGTTTAGGAAAAGTATACCTTTGTATCCAAGCCCAATCCAGGTTGTTAATGAGTTGTGTCCAAATAATCTATATTTCCACACCCTTATCTGGATTAATCAGGTTAGAAGGAAAGATGGATATTTTTGCATCTCTTAAAGTATTAACAATATACCACTATACCATCAAATACCAATAAATTTCTAACCATTATTAAGTATGTTGGCCTACAGCAGTAAAAGGACATACTTTAGAGAAGGACTGGACTGTTATGGAAAACAAAAATCTTTTGATAAGAAGCAGATTCATTTAAGATGAAAAAAATGGGTAAGTAAAATTAAATTGCTTTCAGACTGGAAGCGACAGGTACAATACTTATTTTAAGTTAAACTCAGACGATAAGTGTCTCTTAAATAAGAGCTCACTTTAACAAAATTATGTTGTATGATTGAAAACTGCTACACTATGAATCACAAAAATGACAGCACAGCATTCAAATACATCTATTTATCATCTAATCTGCAAAATTAATCTTTTTTTAATCTTTTAAGTTTCCATTTAATGGAAGCTAATACTACTGTAAATTTACAAAGTTAAACTTAATACAAAGCTTGACATTCATTTTAAAAATTAACCATCTTTTAAAATACAGTAGAAAAACTACATAGAGTTTTTTCTTCAAACAGCTTAACTGAACTAGTCTCAGATTAAATCATAGTCATCACTGTGGACAGTCCTCCAACAGCTGGTACTGTATAATCCCTAATCAGTTTACTGAATAAAATTACTAGCATTTACTTCTATTCCTCAGCATGAAGAAACTAAGGTAATTATAGAGGTGCAAATCTTATCTGTTCCCTTACAAAATTACATTTTGAACAAAATTATCATGCTTTTCTTTGGTCAAATCTAAAAACTCTTTCCTTTCATTGCAAATTTATTTTTCCACACTAGACATTGCAATTTCCCATAACAAGTACATTTTTTCATTCTCACCTTCAGTTATGAATCTAGATGTAAGAGTCTGCTAAATTGCAGACCCACAATACTTTACTGCTTTACATTTTAACCTTAAGTGTTTTAAATAAACACAGTTATTTATTTTAGTCAATTTGCACTCCATTAATTTTTTCTTCCTTGTACTCCCACTTTAGACACTTTGAACAGACAACGCGAATGAAGAAATTAAGTACTACTACGAGATGAAAACTGCATGGCCCAAAATAAACATAATGGAATAAGCACAGAATTGTCTTGTACAATCTGTAGATTTTTTTTGTTTGTTTGTGTAAAAAGATTACAATATACCCTGAATATGTCATTTCTGTTCATTGGTATCATGCAGCCTTTTCATAAAAAGTCACATAATCTGAGTTACAGATGATGAGAAATTTATAAGAGTGTATTGCCTAATTTAATATGCAGTATTTTATGCCTTAAAATTAATTACTGTGTTTAGAGTTAAACCAAATTAGCAGCTCTTTGATTTAGATGTTGATTACTGGGACTGTTCTTCTTCCAACAGTGTTGCTTGCATTAAAGGTGACCCATACTATTAATTTTACTCTCATAACTCCCTTCATTATCTTCAGCTACAGGGCAAGTTACACAGTAATCCTTAACATTTTTTAAAAATAATTTGCTACCTGATTATGAAAAAATAAGAAACTGTTCAGGTATTTGGATGCATATTGAATATATGACAATCTAATGGTCTCGGTAATCACTGCTTCATTATTAAAATATCATTACTTGAATAGATGAGAGTATGCATCCTTGTTTATTATAAAATTCTACATAATTTTAAAGGGAGCAACAGAGAGAGAGAGAGATCTACCTAACAGATCCTGGAACAAACTGTAAAACTTCATGCAACACTGTATCTCCCAACACTATTAAACATAAAAAATCTGTATGAGAAAGAAACTCTATGTCATATTGAATTTTAGCCCTTATCCAATCTGTTTCTAAACCCTCTTTTTTTAATACAAAGCTCTGACCTTTACGAAAATCAGTTCATAAGGAATACTAATAAATAAACCAACACTGGACCAATTTAAAGTAACTAATTAAAAAAAATAACATTTTTTAATTTTGATAGAAAACCGTAATACTACTCAAAAAATAAATGTAGTAGCTGGTTAAATGTGCAAAATTTAAAGTTAACTGGAGGGCCTGGGAATGAAAGTTAAGCATTAGACAGCAGTGTTACCCATTGCACCATCCTGCTACACTGAATCTTAAAATCATTTATTAAGATACAGCACAGACAAATTATCAGTGCCAATGGTGTAAATCCTAAAAACAAACATTTAAATAATTTAAATGTTATCACCATAAAGCTACAATCTGTGGTATAAAATGAAAAAAAAAAACACAATAAATGATATTACAGCATTTATCACAAAATTCAACAGATTACATTTTTTGCAGAAAACCTAAGGACACAAGGAATTGTAAATGAGAAAGACACTTATCATTTTCATTCTGAAATGACTAGGAGAAAAGAATGATAAGATGAGCCCAAGTCTTTTTGAACTAATGGAAAAGAGCGCATGTGACAAGATATTCAAGGATAAGCAGCTACTAACAGTGTCAGCTATTTGTTAGCTTAATATAAGACATCTGTTATATGCCTTGGCTACTTAGAATTAAAGTGAAATTGAATTGCATTGTCTGCTGTCATGCTGCACACACTTAGATGACTTAAAAATGAATATTTTTTCTTTATCTACTCCTTATGTTAATATGGTTACTGTATATAATATTGCTAGCAGAAGACTACCAATCTATTCTCCTAAATACAATATACTGTAAAACCTTTATTATTTTAAACCAAACTATGATGTTGGCCCAGATGAGTGACCTTGAACTGACTTCTGTTAGACAGACACAGACTCTGACTCTGATCTGAATTGCAGCTGGCATGTTTAACAATGGATTACTAGATTATTTCTACTATTACTTCTGTTATTATTATTACATTGCCAAGCTCCAGTTGCCAATACAACTTGAAAAGTATGCCAGTTCTACCAAGATGATTGATACTTTAAAATTTAATTTGACTTCAGCAATTTCTGAGATGGAATCAAAGCAGCAAACTGACAAATTCACACAAGTCTTAAAACTGTATGGAGCAGGGCCTGCAGAGATCTTCTGGAGAGATGATGTTCAAATGTACAGTATTTTCATTGGCAATTATTGAAATGACCATTAATTTAATAAAATACAATACCATGTATGATGTATCAATTGTATTATTTTTTCAGGTTGAAAGTATTCTGATGTTTATTACAACAGTGTGTATACATATGCTATCTATTATTAATTGGATTAAATTGTTTTTGTTTTTGAAATAAATGCTCTATTGAAACATGAGTAGTTTCAGAAATGCATATCTATTACATTACAAAGAGGTGATTTCATTTCAGAATTGTGATTATTAAATTCAAGTACGATTTGATCAGTTGATACAGCTTGCTTTAACTTTGATTTGTAGAGTCTGAGGCATGGTATAATGGCAGTACACACCTGTATGTCTCTGCTACTTCTCTGAAGTGTTATCACACAAGCCACTTTTTCAGTCAAATGTATTATCTTATGTCTCTTCCCAAAGACAGTAAACATAAGATTAGGTCACCTGTTATACATCATGCTTCTACTATTCTCTCTGCGTTTCTTGGTTACACCAAACAATGCAGTGATCATATTTGTATACTTATACTTTCAGTTATAATGTATGAATCTTCCACTTTTATTCTGTCTTAATGATGATTGACTCAAACAACTTACAGACTTGAAGGCAATGTAGTCAGTTCCACTTTGATAAGTGACCCAAGCACTGAAATTCTCTATTCTCATTTTTTTGTACTTTATAGAATATGTTCACTTTAGCTAGTTTGGGTTTAAAAATTAGATAACTTTAATGTTCCTTTCTACTCTCTGTGTACATGTTATTTTTACAGATTGACTAGTGACCTAGTCCTGTTTTGATCATGTCTCTTGGTGCTCATTTCATAAATATGAACTCATCAGTGATTCCCATCCTGACAGGTATGACTGAGTGCAACATACTCAAGAAAATCCGGCCCTCAGTGGGGAACTACCAGTGCACAAATATAAAAAAATCAGGCCAGTATAAACAATATAGCGAAAACATGAAACAGAGCTAACAGATGTCAGAAGAAGCTTCAAAGTAGATGTGATACATTTTAAACTGCAGCTTTTAAACATTAATAAAATGAGCAGAAGTATACTGTATAAGTAAAGGAAGTTTATACTTCACAATACTAATGTACCAAGTAACAAAAGTGATAAATTTAGTATTTTGGGGGTTGATTTTTCAAAGGAAGCAGGCTAAATACAATGTGTCATTAATAACCTTACTGAATAGCTCTCACTGTTAAACTTGTAAATGAGAGGATATTTAAGAAAAGGCAGAGCTAACAGTCGGGCATTCACCCTACATTTGAACTTAGAGGGCGATTGAGCCTCATAAATAGAGATATGAGCAATATTTCAGAGTAGGAGCCACAATCCTGAATGCTAGGAACAGATTTCAAATGGTTAACAGCATAAGCGTAGCAGTACAATAAATGTTTAAAGCCTGTCATAAATCAAGAACTGAGTGGACTGCAATCACTGAGTGGATGCAAAGAGTTTATATGTATATGCTGACCTAATTAAGTGGGGAAATGATCCTAAATATGCAAATATATTACAGAATGGCTAAAACAGAATAAAATGTTTGTGTTTTAGAATGGCAGTACTCATCAACAGCTATAAACAGAGTTTGTTATAAATAATTGCTGTAGCTAGAGGAGGTGACACCACTGACTGAATCAAAATCATGTTTCTTCATTCTCAGCTATTAGACTGTATTTTTTTACTTATATTTTCCTACCTTTTATTATTAAGACTTAGAAAAATGGTCAAATCACACTGGGTCAAACTAAGAAAGAAAGCAAGAAAGCAGATATTTTTACCACACTGTACTGGGATTTAACAGACTATGTGCAATTACTTTAGTATACCGTGATGCAATTATCATCTACTATATATATATATTTTTTTTTAGATATACACACATGTATATATAGTGAAAGTAATACAGGTTACAATCAATTTCTTACCCTTCTTAATGACCCCCAGACCACTAGAGCGCACTGAGGGGTTAGATTCACAAGCATACTGGTGAGGACAGATAGTTTAGACCTTCCTGATCACACTATGTTGTATGAGAATGCTGCAGGGAAACCTAGTGTCACTAGGGGGACTTCCTCAGAGGTACCTTGAGACCTTTGAGCGCTGGTCGAATAAACCGGAAACATCTGTAAAGGTTGGCCCAGAAGTCGGTATACAGGGGCCTTGGAGTTGGAAATCAATTTGTAAGTGGCAGAGCAAGTAAAGGAGCCTAGTGGTGAACTAGTAAATGAAAGGTAAATAGGTGGGCCATAAGGCTTAGGTTTTTGTTATTTTAAAGTCCCTATGTGTTCATGGGATAACTGTTTTGACTATGCTGTCATCACCTTTCTCTGCATTTCTTATCCTGTCCATTGTGGCTAGAATGTCCACTGGAGCAAGCGATGCAAGCACCTCTTATGAAAGCAACAGTTCTCTTAACTGTGGCGAGATGTTTGTGTCTCCAGTGTTCTGGAAAGGACTTGAAGCCCAATTTGCATCATACCAGAGATATGATTGGTTGGCTGTACTGAATGTGAGTAGCACAGCGAGGCCATGGCTATTCTGTAACATGAGGCACACTGCCGCATCTGTGCCAGTCATGAGAAGGACTTTCAGAAACCAAAGGCTGTGTTGCATGTGTTATGCTATAAGCTTTCAACTGAAACCAAAATCAAAGCTTCAAATGCCAAGGGACAGTAGACAGTATATAAAAGATCAGATCTGCCTCCCTGTCTCTTGTTAATGCTATGGACCTACTAGATACCTCCTGTGGGTATGTGCAGGAACAAGCAATACTCTCCTAGTGTGCCATACTGACTGACGACTTCCCCCCAATACCAAATAATTGCAGAACAACTTCATTTCATACACAATATATCTGACTGCAATAGTAGTTCAGGTTGTGAAAGCTGCCAGTTTCAACACTTTGTAGTAATAATAATAATAGCCCCATAATGTCTACTAGCTAATGTCATCAATTACTTTAAAAGCAGAAGGATGTGTTCATGGTCAAGAAATTATATGATATAAATCAGCCAAGCAATGCCACAAACAAAGTCTACCAACCAAAGATACCCACAACAGCAACAAGTAATAGGGTAATGGTAGAAGAATATTCTGTGCTCTAAAATTAAGCTGCAATTCAAGCAGTCGTGTACACTAGAATAGGTTACAAAATTTCACTGGAAGATGCAGTATTATTTGTAAGTGCCCAGGAGGATGGACGGGCATCCCAGCCAAGATGGAGGAGGATTTCTTACCCAGCTGGGAAGCCATAATGGAAGGATGGGCTGGTTAGAGATATTAACCAGCCAGGATGCCCTATAATTCCTGTCCTGGCTGGAATATCAGAAGGACTAAAGGACTGAGAAGAGCTGGAACCCAGAAGCAGTCTTCCTCACCAAAATTTCCAGTTTGGACACCCGCAGGGCTGCATGGGAAATGGAGACTAGAAGTACAGCCATATAGGGATGGGTGCTGGCGGGGGAGGTCATCCCTGGTTTCCAGATAACCTGGAAGTGCTTCTAACAAACCACAACATGCCACCAGAAGTACTCCCAGATCCATCTTAAAAGGATCCCGCCACCACACCTAGCAGAGTCAGAGTTGGGAGGCAGTAGGTGGCACTCAGAGAGAGACAGCGAGAAAGACTATTTGGTTGAGTTTATTATCTGAATAGAATTGTGTGAATTAAAAATACTTATATTTGAACCTGGAGTTGTGTTGGGTCTTGTATATCTGGGATTAGGGGGCTCAGTGGCACTCCCAACTGTTCACAATGTAAATGTAGTTTTGCAGTTACTTACTGCATACATTAATGTTCTGTTCTAATATGATTACAAAATATTTCACAATTGTTTCAGCACAGGGCTAGAGGAAGTCTTTTGGCTTCAGGCATATGGCAGGAATCACCTTGGACAAGGTATAAGGAAATTGCCAGACACAATTATTCAAATACTCATATTCACTTATACACAGACGATATGGAGGTACCAATTTTCATGTTTTTGAGTTCTACAAAGGTGTAGAATATATTTACATTTTAACTGGATGCATCTACCCCTGGTGAAAGGTACTAGTCTCATTCCAACTACTGGAAGATTTGTGCTCTGCTGTTATTAACTTCCCTGAGGCTCCAAGGGAAACTGACTGTGTGTTCCATATTCCTTTTCTATTATTTAAAAAGTAAATCTATCAGATTTCGTCTAACTCGACAGGGAAATGTGTACTTGAGGATGTTGATGGAAATTAGAGTGAACTGCATAAAACGGAAATCAGAACGCAGTCAGTTACAAAAAGGGAAATAGGAGTTTGGAATAAAAGGCAGAATTAGATTATTTGAGTCAATGTATTATTACCTAAACAAACAAGCTTAATGAAGAAAACTGCCTCCTTTCTTACCTTCTTAGTGTATTTAACAGATTCTTACATGGCCATTTGTACAAGTAAAAGAAACATCAGTTTTTGTTAAAGTCTACAAGAAACAATTCTCCTTATTCCAAAAAATAAAAAAAATAAATATTTATTACAAATTATTTTTTACAAGACAAGACTTCCAAGCTGTACTTACAATAATTCCAAGCATTATCAGAAAATTTATTATTAGATGTAAAACTCGATGCTGTTAGAAGTAATATGTGAGTGACACTGACAGAAGTACGCATCTAAAAAGCTACCAGAAAATCTGGCCAGGATGGCAGTGAGTTAGCCATTAAACATCCATCCATCCTTTCATTTTCCAGCATTTATTTCACTCAGACAAACCTTTCTGCAGTGTTTGTTAGAGTGCAGCATTTACTTCTCTTTCTCAGTTTTAGAAAAAGTTTTTAAAAATACCAAGTTGTATGACATTAATGCTTTAAGTAATTCATAATCCATAATTTAACAGATTATGAAATAAATAAAATAAAAATTGACAAAATAACAGCTACTAACACATGCACTTTACTATATTTTTTGTGTATACTATATGTGCACCGAGAATTTAGGGCTATTACACCACCTGGCTCCTCTACTCAATGTGTGTGAATCCGGTTTTCACACGACACCACGAATCAACATGAACACTTAATACCAGTGATCACAAATGAAGGGTCTTGTTGTTTTAAGGTAAATTTTAAAAATATTTTTTCCAGTTTAAAAATTTAGCTCCGGGTTTCCATACACTTTACAGTTATGCTATTAAAATCTGCAACGTTATATTTTGGAGAGCTGTTACAAGACAAAAAGTTATTTATTTACTTAAATATTTACCACAGTGGTAAGTGTGGTATTTATTTCTTTTACATTAATAAATGCACCATTTATTTGTAATGTGGTACTTATTTGTGTGAATACAGTGTGTGTATATACAGTAATCCCTCCTCTATCGCGGGGGTTGCGTTCCAGAACCCCCCGCGAAAGGTGAAAATCCGCGAAGTAAAAACCATACGTTCATATGGTTATTTTTATATATTTTAAGCCCTTATAAACTCTCCCACACTATTATAAACATTTCCCGCACAATTATACAGCATAAACCCTTTGTATTCTCTTAGATATTAGGTAAGATTCGTTGAAATTATGTATGTAAACACAGTTTATATACAGTAAAACCTAAATATTTTTTTAAAGATATCGAGCGTCTCCGATATCACATATGTTACAGCCATTACGACAGACAGGCCACCAGCAATAAATACGTACAATGCAAGAAAAATTGTATACAGTAAAATGTGTGTACAGTGACACTAAACTATGTACATGTAATAAGTACTGTACGTAGATAATTAATTATGGTTACTCACCAACAATGACACGACGACTTGTCCGATAACGAGGAGTTTAATTTTACTGCACAACAAAGGATAGCGTTACAGCTCTTCTAAAGGAGCCTCTTCAGGCGACTGTGTAGCACAGCTGTTGTTCTTCTTCCAGCACTCTTCAATCCAAATCCCTAAAGCAGATTCCATCCAGACTACTGCCTTATCACGTCCACTTGCAACTCGTTTTGTGCCCTGGTTAAAGGACACTGCGGCCGTAGATCTTATATGCTTTTCCTCCTTTTTAAATAAAAAGAATCGTGGACTCATTGATGCCTGCAGCAGTGTAGCTGTTCCCTTCCTTCAACAGATCCAAAACTTTTACCTTTTCTGCAATCATTTGCATCTTCTGTTGGCGCTTGGACGCAGTAGCAGGAGCACGTTAATGCTGAATGAGTGAGATGAGACTTCCTGCTTAATGCAGCACTCCATCGCTGAGCCAATCAGCAGCACACAGGAACTTAACTGCGTGCTCTGATTGGGTAGCTTCTCAGCCATCCGCCAATAGCATCTCTTGTATGAAATCAACTGGGTAAACCAACTGGGGAAGCAAGTACCAGAAGTAAAAAGACCCATTGTCCGCAGAAACCCGCGAAGCAGCGAAAAATCCGTGTTATATATTTAGATATGCTTACATATAAAATCCGCGATAGAGTGAAGCCGCGAAAGTCAAAGTGCGATATAGCGAGGGATTACTATATATATATATATATATATATATATATATATATACACACATACATACATACATACATACATACATACATTGTCACAGGTGGCTGGGGGTGGTACCCAGCCGGGATGCCCAGGAGGAGGGCTTACACCTCCCCCACATGGGGGCGACCGCCCTGGTGGCTTTGGGGACCACAGGAACAGAGCTTGGAAGCTCAACTCTATAGGGGCCCGTGGTCACCGCCAGGGGGTGCCCCAATGCCTTTGGAGCCCTGGCCCACAGCACTTCTGCCACACCCGGAAGTGCTGGGGGGGGAAGAGGATCGGGGACACCCAGAAGTGTTTCCGGGTGCGCAGCCGACACTTCTGCCACACTGGGGAGTGCCGTCGGAAGATTGTCGGGAGGCACCTGGAGCACATTCAGGTGACTATAAAAGGGGCCGGAGTCGTTTGGAAGAGGATGGAGCTCGGAGGAGAGGAGAAGAGTGGAGGCGGTCAGAAGAAGAGGCATTGTGAGAGGCCTGGACTGTGGGTGATTTACGGGAGTACTGGGTTGTGTGTTCATCATTGTAAATGGTGTAAATAAAGTGTGTGTGGTGATTTAAACAATGTCTACCTGTCTGTGTCCAGGCTGCTTTCCACAGTGGCATAGTCGGCAGGATGCTCCGCCTGGTTCAAGGCAGGGACCTGTTTTAAAAAATAAGTCTGTGGATGGCCTGGCACAGCAGGGGAGTCCACACACACGCCGCGGGAGGGCCACACGCACAACCCCACGGACCGCCACCGGGTTTGCAGAAGGGCTGTTTCCCCCTGGTGCGGGAGGAAGACAACGGGCGTAGCCGGAGTGCAGCAGGCTCCTGCGAGCGCGCTGCCGCAGAAGGCGCCCAGGATGGCATGTCGCCTAGCGAGGCCACGCCGAGGACATATCCTCGGACAGACGGGACCCTGGAGGTACCCGGGAGGTAAGTTCCCTGCTCACCAGCAGCCGGCCCTAGGGGGGCGGGGCGTGTTTTGTGTGTTGCAGGCAGGGGCTGCCCGGATCCGCGTCGGTGGCTCTGCGCAAGCTGGAGGAGTGCCTTCAGCCCGCAGAGTCGCTATTGCAGGTGGTGCACGTCCTCCGTAGAGGATTGAAGGAGCTGGAGGTGAAGGCAGTCGAATCCGTGATGACGCTGCGACAGTGGGCAGATCGGCACGACGCTGGAGTCTTCAGCTGGTAAGTGGAACCGACCCCATAAGGGATAAGGAAGATCCCACCGAAAAGGCCCATGATGTGAATGAGCGGAACCAAGTAGGGGGGTCTCCAACAGTGGATGCGGCGGCAAGGGCTGCACGCGCGGTGAGGGGGGAGAGAGAGCAAGAAGGCTGGCAGGACACGGGCTGATGTGTGCACCAGGTCCTATCGCCCTACGCCCTGAGCCAACCGCAGCCTTGCATCGTTCTACAGGGATGCAGACGGGACAGGGACTGTGCGTTTGCCATAGGCAGACTCAAACCGTCACGGCGTCCCAGAGGAAAAGGAGGAATCGAGGGAAGAGAGCCAGTTCCTCCGATAAGGGAGGACGTGAGGCAGGAAGCTCACGTCCGGAAAATGGCCACCCTCTGCGGAGGCAGAGGGAAGCCCTACAGTCGGTGAAGGTGACGAAAGTGTGAGCGGACCTGTCTGTTGTCCCGATCAGATGGGCATGGAACCTGGGGAGGGGGTGCCGAAGAGGCAAGTCCCGGGGTGCCGGTTGGGGGGGGGTGGAGTGTTGCCCTTGCGCAGTACGGAGGGACGCCAGATGGTGATGTCCAGGCAGCGTCTCTGCCCCTGTTTCTGTCTATTGCAGGACCGGACCATGGACGCGCAGTAGGTCCCGCTTCGTTGGGGACCTGCCCTCATGAGATGTGCCGCTTCGCTGAACGGGTCTTCGCTGGCAATGGGGCACTGTCACAGGTGGCTGGGGGTGGTACGTTTACGCCTCCACCAGACCACGTAGGGGTGACTGCCCTGGTGGCTTTGGGGACCACGGGAATGGAGCTTGGAAGCTCAACTCTATAGGGGCCCATGGTCACCGCCAGGGGGTGCCTCAATGCCTTTGGAACCCTGGACATCAGCGCTTCCGCCACACCAGGAAGAGCTGGGGGAAGAGGATCGTGGACACCTGGAGTGCTTCCAGGTACGCAGCCGGCACTTCCGCCACACTAGGGAGTGCTGGCAGAAGATTGTCGGGAGGCACCTTGAGCACATCCAGGTGACTATAAAAGGGGCCGCCTCCCTCCATTCGAGGGCTGGAGTCGGGTGGAAGAAGACGGAGCTCGGAGGAGAGGAGTGGAGGCGGTCAGAAGAAGAGGCCTGGACTGTGGGTGATTTAGTACGGGAGTACTGGGTTGTGTGTTCATCATTGTAAATAGTGTAAATAAAGTGTGTGTGGCGATTTAAACAATGTCTACCTGTCTGTGTCCGGGCTGCTTTCCACAATGTATAAAATATAAATTCAGCCACATACTTTACTTAATAGTAAGATTTATTTCAGCTCAATGTTTCCTTTGTAATCTCTTAATTATTAATTTTAAATTGGTTTTGTGAGAAAGAATTTTTAATCTTGCAATTTAATTTATAATCAAAACGTTGACAAAGTATTATGTTGCCTAAATCTTTTTCACATTTTTTTATATTACAATTTACAACAACTAAAACAGTATTTATGTATAATATGTATTATTATTATTACTACTATTTAATTGGTTTCTGACTTAAACTCAGGCACATGACTACAGTTCTCAGTATAACCTAACGCACTTAAGTTTTGGACAGCAACTGAGTTTGTGCTTTGCTTGCATACCTGTTTTACATTTCTTCTGTTTGTTTACCTTTTCCAGATGTATTTATTAATTCATTTATTTTCTGGGCCTGGTTAGTCCAATACAGTGAAAAGTGTCTATCCCAGGAACATCAGAGTCAAGTCAGAAGCCAACAGCAGCCCATTTTATAGCACATTTATAGTCACTCATTCAGGACCATGTAATATTTGACAGTTGACCTGAAATGAACATCTTAAGTATTGCTACAATCCTTTAGGCAAACACACTACAGTAATCCCTCGCTACTTCGCGGTTCACTTTTCGCGGATTCACAACTTCGCGGGTTTTTAAATACAAGTGATTGCCCGCCTATCGCGGAAGTTATGTTCCAGACACATCAGCAACAGGAGAAAATCCGCGATATAGAAAGACCATATAAATAAACATTTTTATAGTTTAAGCCTTAAAATACCCATCCCACATGCTTTAAACACATGTAAACTTATAAAACACACTTTGTTAACACATATGATATGTGGATGTCGGGCTAAGGATATGAGTAACATCTTACTATTATAAAACATTTTAACTTCACGCAAGACAAGACAGTGAGACAGGAAAATTGGTGATGTACAGGCTTTTAAATTATTGACACACAGAGTGACAAGCAGAACAAAGCCAGCACAAAGTCCACTTCTCCTTAGCGTTCATTCAGCTCCCCACCCCCTTGACAATGCGAAGTGGCAGGAGCGTACTGTGCTTCCGGGGAGGGGGGTTTGAGCGAACGTGCGTTCAGCCCTCACACACCCACACACACTCCTCCTCCTTCCGAACACGCAGAGGGACAAGCAGGCATTTTGGCAGAAGCAGCACAAAGTCCATTTCTGCTCTGCTCAGAGTTCATCTGCCCCCCTTCACAAAGCGAGTGCAGACACATTGACGTCTGATCGCTGCGTGCAGTGTGCAGTGTTGGTCTGCGGTGTTTAAGAATGCAGAAAGTGTTTAAGAGCATAGGAAGTGTTTATAAGAGCGTGGGAAAGGTTAACAAGAGAGTGAGAAAGGTTTATAAGAGTGTGGGAAGGGTTTATAAAGCCTTAAAATATGTATAAATAATAAAATAAATATAGGTCGCTACTTCGCGGATTTTCACCTATCGCGGGGGGCTCTGGAACGTAACCCCCGTGATAGGTGAGGGATTACTGTATTTTGCAATTTGTTCTCTAAACAAAAATTCACATCCATGAACAAAAAAGGTTGAAACTGAAAAATATCACAATACATTATTCCCTTTTTTCTGCCTGAAAATTCTTGCTGTGAACTTTCAGCTCAGCAAAATGGAGCATATTTCCCATAAAATCCAAATACATTTGACAAATATTTTCAGAATGCTGATATTTTCTCTTGTAACAAAAACATGTGCCATCTCTGATATACTAAGGTTTAAATTGTTTTACTTACACTCCTCAGAAAAGGAAGTGACAATCCTCTTGCCAGCAATCTGCAATTTGTTTTTGGAGAAAACTGAGTACTTTTTATGACAAGATCACAGAAACAATGCATCCACCTATAACTTAACTTTGGACATTTTTATTCTAATTGTCTTTTTAACACAAAATAAAAGAACATACAAGAATGATCTTTAATTTCAGTGAGCTGAGTTGATAAATATTCATACTAAAATATGAAAGACACACGAAAATTAACTTACAGAGCTGGGGAGAAATTATGTACACCAGAGAAAAGGACCACATAATTTCAAAGTGGGTTTCCTTGGATCAAAAAACTGGGACAAACATACAAATGTACAATGAATGCGAACACTTAAATGTTTTCAAAAGCACTTAACGGAGTTCAAGTGGAAGCTGGCATTTAGATTCTACATTTTTATTATGTAGCTAAGCTGTAAAATATCCATAAATTACATTTCTCATCTCATCTTTTTTGAGTTTTTTTAAGTATAAAAGATCAAATCAAATTATAAAATACAATTCCATCAACAAAAAAAATCAGAAATGCAAAAAAACACCTTAAACTGTAAAATGAACACTGATTGGCATTTCTCATTTCATCCTGTTCTTTATGTCCTAGTTAGGGAGGTTGCGGCAACAACCTTCGTGGGTCAGACTTAACGTTCATAAACCCATCAACATTTTTCTGGTCATTCTGAGAAACTGCCAGACACTCCCAATTACAATTGACTAAATTAATCACTCTTACATGCCCTGGGCCTGCTCCAGAGTGGTCTCCCAATGGACCATGCATGACATGCCTGATATAGGTGGTACCCATAAGCATCCTCTTACCTGTGTGAAGAAGAATGAGCTTTAATCGGAGGCTATTTCAAACTGTTCTGTTCCCTACACTGTTATGAAGAGTTAGACCAGCCACAGCATAGGAACCTACAGTATTTGTGCCACTATGGTCACTGACATAAACGTTTCAAACCAAATGTGAAGACAGGCATACAGACAAACAAGTAAATCAAATGCTTTGTCTAACAACTTGGTTCCCAGTTTATCACCCCCCTCTGGTATAGCAACCACAACCCAGGAAAACTCCTGTAGGCCTGCACCTGAGACCTCTGATGACATAGATTCACAACAACAAATGATCACAGACAGCTAAGATCAAAGCAGTATCATATCTCTTAGGTTCCCAATCTGAATATACTCAGTGCAAAATTTTAAATTCACATATACCTTGAGTTGTATGCACTTCTAAGATGAATCTGACTTCATCCCAAGTGCACACAAACAACTACTGCTAAGCAAATAAAAGAAAATGGCATGCAGCAGCAGCAGCCCAAAAACACCACATTCTTGAAGGTCATCTTGCAAGATACCACGGGATACTATGGTATTAAGTCCTCTCCAATTTCACAAACGTTTAATAAATTGTAATACTCTAGTCAATCCTGAAATGTTCGAGCTAGGATAAAAACTAAGGCTGCTGAGATTAATCAATGTACTGTAATTGACTAATCAACTAAAAATTCTAATTGAATTATATTTTCTTAATCAAATAGTTGTCCCTGCACATTTTGTGCCAGCTTGCAGCACCTCTCTGTACCAATTTTGAGTTGGTTAATCTTGGCAGTAGTTATGCCACATTCAGTTGAAGAAGGTTCCTAAAAATGTCGGGCAAAATTCTACTCGGTGTAAGAATATTTCACCAGAAAATCAGTGGAAAATGTTGTTCATTGTGGTATTCGACAACAGCACCACTTGACCACGTGAAGAGGAAGCAGGCACAGTACAGCAACAGACAAACCAATAATACCATAAGTATCCCACTTACACTTACTCAGCTTTTCAACAGTAGTTGGTTAAGTGTTGCAAAGTTGGTTAACTTGAGAAATTCATACTAGTAACTAGCAGCGGGATGAAAGTGGAACCACGGTATTTCCTCAGACAGAACAGATGAATGGTCTGCTAAATGCACTTGACATTTGCCACCATTATTATTCACGAGTGACTGAAGAAAAAAATAATGTTTCATTACATATGCTAACTAAATATCGTACACTAGCCTGTTAAATGAACTTTCTAGTTTTATTTTGGACAAAGCTGCATTTTCATCCTTTGCTGGATATTTATGGCAGGGTCAGCACCTTGTAACTCGTTAGCTGTCATTTGTGGATTTAAAAGAAAACTACTTATCAGTGGCTGAGCAGCAATAACATCCAATAAAATCAAAGCTCATTTTTATAAAGTATTTTTGAGTATTTTCTCCAATAATTAAACTGCAAATAAATCACATGCAATAAGTAATCAGGCTGACTTAGTATGATGTATTTTTCTAGTCCAGTGAAACTGATACAGTTCATCGGAACTGTGAGTATGAGGTAGGGATGGGCAAAACGATACCACAGTAATCGATAGTTTGATGCTCAAACTGTACTCATTTGGTATCAAGTACCATTAATTAATGTCAATTATTATTTTTTCTGTAAGACGTGATAGCAAGATTCTTGTAAAAAAAAAAAAAGCACTAATACACTTTCTGCTCTCATGTACTGAAATGAGCAGATGCGCTATAACAAAAGAATGCCATAAAACACACCCTCTGCACAAGAGCAGACTGTGACCAAAAGCATAGCTTTGTATGTTGCTATTTTTCACAGATGGAAAAGAATACAGTTACCAGATGCAATATTTGTGAGATGAGGGAGTAGTACAGAGGCAAAACAAGAAGCCTACTTAGACATTTAAAAAGCACACATGACCAACAGAAGGACGTGGAAAAACATCAAAAAGATGCAAATCTGAAGCACAACAAATTAACTGCAACCAGTGCCAGATAAGAGACGATGCAGCAGAGTTTTCAAAGAGGCATGAGATGTTATCCAGGTATATGCTGTGAGCAGAGTTATGAAGATGAGGATTTACTGAAGACTTTTTAGCTGCAGTTTAACATTTTGCCATTTACCCCGCTTCAATACTTATGAAATGTAAAGCCTGATGTTAATATAATGGAGGAGACACAATAGAGTAAAGCATCACTGTCAGAGCATTGTGTCCCAGTTTCTGTCCGTGTCTTTTTTTTCCCAAATTAAAAAGCACTGGACAATATAACCAATAAACTATCCATCCATCCTCTTCCGCTTATCCGAGGTTGTGTCGCAAGGGCAGCAGCTTGAGCAGAGATGCCCTGACTTCCCTCTCCCCGGCCGCCACTTCTAGCTCTTCCGGGAGAATCCCAAGGCGTTCCCAGGCCAGCCAGGAGACATAGTCCCTCCAGCGTGTCCTGGGTCTTCCCCGGGGCCTCCTCCCGGTTGGACGTGCCCGGAACACCTCACCAGGGAGGCGTCCAGGAGGCATCCTGATCAGATGCCCGAGCCACCTCATCTGACTCCTCTCGATGCGGAGGAGCAGCGGCTCTACTCTGAGCCCCTCCCGGATGACTGAGCTTCTCACCCTATCTTTAAGGGAGAGCCCAGACACCCTGCGGAGAAAACTCATTTCAGCCGCTTGTATTCGCGATCTCGTTCTTTCAGTCACTACCCATAGCTCATGACCATAGGTGAGGGTAGGAACATAGATCGACTGGTAAATTGAGAGCTTTGTCTTATGACTCAGCTCCTTTTTCACCACGACAGACCGATGCAGAGCCCGCATCACTGCGGACGCCGCACCGATGTGCCTGTCGATCTCACGCTCCATTCTTCCCTCACTCGTGAACAAGACCCCGAGATACTTGAACTCCTCCACTTGGGGCAGGATCTCGCTCCCAACCATGAGAGGGCACTCCACCCTTTTCCGAGGACCATGGTCTAGGATTTGGAGGTGCTGATTCCCATCCCAGCCGTTTCACACTCAGCTGCGAACCGATCCAGAGAGAGCTGAAGATCACGGCCTGATGAAGCAAACAGGACAACATCATCTGCAAAAAGCAGTGACCCAATCCTGAGTCCACCAAGCCGGATCCCCTCAACACCCTGGCTGCGCCTAGAAATTCTGTCCATAAAAGTTATGAACAGAATCGGTGACAAAGGGCAGCCCTGGCGGAGTTCAACTCTCACTGGAAACGGGTTCAACTTACTGCGGACAATGCGGACCAAGCTCTGACATCGATCATACAGGGACCGAACAGCTCTTATCATGGGGTCCGGTACCCCATACTCTCGGAGCATCCACCACAGGATTCCCCGGGGGACACGGTCGAACGCCTTTTCCAAGTCCACAAAACACATGTAGACTGGTTGGGCGAACTCCCATGCACCCTCCAGGACCCTGCTAAGGGTGTAGAGCTGGTCCACTGTTAATAAACTATTTAAAATTCTTATTTATGATTAACACTATGCAAAATGCTTAATAGTTACGTCTAATGTGAAGATTAAAACTTTCACCTAAACTATTTTTTTTTCTGAAAAAAGTGCCCGAGTAAATATTAATGCAGATATTAAATATTTTGCAACTTTAGTGGATTTAAAAGTATTTAATTGCAATAGTGACAACATCTTGTTTAATAAAATACATATTTTTCTACTTGTATTTGTATTATTAAAATTGTACTGTGATTTAATGTTCTCAGCTGGACTGACAATGTTAAATTGGCCCCTGATGTGAGTGTGTGGGTGTCTGTGTGTGTGTTCGCCCTGTCCAGGGATTGTCCCTGCCTTGCACCCACAGAGGCAAATTAGGATTAAGTGTAAAAATATCAATGTTAGTTTATCTAAATACAAATTTGAAATTTAACTAAATGTGAAGCTAATATGACAAAATCTTTCTTGATAAAACAGAAGGTCAGAATATAATGTAAATGTGGGAATATTTTGTGTAAATTTTAATATTCTAAGGGGATTAGTTTAAGTACTTTCGTGAAGTTGATTGCCTGTTTACACACACTGTATTAAACAAATAACCAAATCTTTATGAAAACATAAAAGTTCATATTATCTTAATTATGTTTGTATGTTCATTCTGTGTGGCATAATGGAGCAGTAGTAGCACTGCTGACTAAGGTTTGCAACCTGGGTCCTCTTATGTATGTTCTCACCTAGTTTGCATAAATTTAATCCCACAGTCCAAATATACGCAGTTTAGGTGAATTGGTGACACTAAATTGCCCATATCACGTGTTTGGTGTGTGTATGTGCTCACCCTGCAATGGATGGGTGCCCTGTTCAGGGTTTGTTGCTGCCTTGTGCTCTTGATTAGCTGGGATAGGCTTCATCCCCCCGAAACCCTGGTCTGGATTAAGTGAGTAAGAAAATATGACATGTTCATTCTATTAATATATATTGTGTAATAAATCTGTTATGATGACCTTGATTTTGTGTCTTGATATTAGTTAATTTAAATACAGTCTGACCAATTAATATTAGCCATTCTAAAACACTATCATCATTTGAAAACAAATTCCTATGCTCTTTAAAAAATGCTCAGTATTAGAAATACTGTACCTACACATAAAATACTTATATCGCTTTCAAAAATTGTGTTATGGCCCATCCCTACTATGGGGCAACAGACAGCTGTCTGTTTGTAGGGAGGGGCTACTACTGGGGAGTTTGCTGTTTTGTAAAAATCACAATTGCTACTGCAGTTTAGACTGGTAAAGCCACAGACCACACAGCTCAGCAAAATCCTGGTTTTAAAGTTAAAAGGGGTATGCACATCATGTTCTGGGCTATTCCCACATTCCCACGTTGATGACCATCCCGCTATTCTTGTCTCACCGGAAATAGTCCAGTGGAAAAGTTACACTGAATATTATCTATAAAATGTTTTCTCCCACTTCACTTCACCTATGTCTGAAATAATTGCGGAATACCTTTTTTTAGCAGATATACTGTTCTAAGTAAACTCATTGGTATGTTGCTCAGAACCTTATGCAGGGGATTTTTGATGGATTATTAATGCGCACTTAATGTATGGAGTTACCCCCTGATTATGATATCTAGTAGGCTGCTTTTGAAAAAAGTGAACATTTGCAGACAAAAATCAAGAATTAAAAATGAACATACAGATTTATGCTGCTCGTCACCACTTTTATAAATAATACTGTACATGCTGAAAATAGATGATGACAATAACAAGCAACAGGAATAAATAAAAATACCCTTCTGAACAAAGGGCAAAGCTAATCAAAGTCAACAGCCCAGAAAGGTTTAACATATACAGTAACCATTTAATGCTTTCTGGTTTAAAAAGTATAAAATCTTGATTTTAATTCAATCTCCTGCAATATGATTTAATTTTGTATGATTTATACTTTACAAACATTATTAGGCTGCTTTATGCCAAATATGCAATAGCAGCTATATTCATGACGTCTATGAATAGCATCTATCTCAATTTCAGATGGATTTTTTTTTAAATATACTGCACTGCTGGCATCAAATTATGTTAATGAGTCCATTATTAATTAAAACATTTTTTTACTTTTAGGCTTTTTTTTTTTTTTTTTTTACATTAAATGTTTTATGGTTAACCATGTTGTATTCTTTGTCTTCTTGCCGGAGTTATTTTAATAGTTTTTTTTATATCCTGATGCTTTGAAATTCTATACATAAAACTATTCAATATTGAAATGCAGCACACATTCATATGCCTACTTGAATTATTTGGTCAAAATTAGGTGTTAGAGTAATAAATTAAAGATATGATTAATCATTTACAAAACAATCATTTGTGGCAGCCCTAATAAAAACATTGTCTTATGTTCAATAGACCAGGGCAGAATTATCCTTGCTCGTTCTGGATCTGTGGTTCAACTGTTAGCCAGGATCCCAGAACAGCTTTCCTGAGGAACAGCAATTATTTAGTGATGAAAATAGTTTACACAGTCAAATGCAAATATGTGTGAGTTATACTAATGATTCAATAAAAAGACAAAAGCTGAAAGTCCAGGTAAGAAGTAAAGGAGTTAGGTTAATGGCAAAAATCATAGATCTAAATGTTTACACACAAAATAACAGTAAACCCATATAACATAACCCAACATTTACTCAAGTTAATTTTAATAAAATACACTTTTCACAACCAGTAACACTTTCCTCATCCCACACACATTTTCCAGACTGTGTTGAATGAATCATGAACATGATTAACTGGGCTGCAGCTACATAACGCCAACTTTTTAAGTTTAAATGCTTTTAGCAGGGGACCTCATGAACTGATTAATTAAACTAATAAAGAAAAAGATGTATATTTAAGTTTACCTCTGTTTATTAATATTAATTACTTTTAATGCTTTGTTATTGTTTATTCACATTACAGAAATGTGTCACATTTATTTCTGGATTTTACAAAATTGTTTAGATGGGGATAACATTCTAGAGAATTTTACTATATTATATTTCTGCTTTGTTATGGCCTATCAACTGTAACAAAAATGGCAGAACACATTAAAAATTAATAATTATTAACAATAGACTGTAAAAGGAGTCAATTGCCTTTCAGAACAGAAGTGCCCTTTTCACTCTTTTTATCTTTAAACCATATAGTCTTTGAACAATATAGATAGCTGTGCATGAATGCTGCTGACCACAACAGTTAACATACTACTAGCATTATTTCTATACTTTGATTGTAAGTGTTCAATGTCACACAAAAAGTTCAAAGTGAGTCAGCCTATGTAAGTGTGCTGTCGTGTATCCTTTTTTCACAAAACAACAATGGTATCATAGTTATCAGAAAATGTAACATTATTAACTGGTGACTGTAGATCCTCCATACAGTGTCACCCTGATGAGTTCCCATTTGGTGCAGAATTTCAGTCTCCACCACAGAATATTTTTTCATTCCTTTAAAATACATTATTGCTCTACCCTCATCAAATTCTGCAAAGATGCTATCTTTTTTTTCCTTTGCCAGTTCTTTGATCTTCTTTACAAATATGTGCTGCCCACAGGTAAATACAAGGATGCAGTCCAAATGTGATTTTCACACTGAGCCTTAGGATGCTCCATAGTGAGTGTACCCCTTCAGTTTTCTCCCATGACACTAACTTCTATGTGAAAAACCTTCAGATCATATAAGCATGAGGCAAAGATTAAGAATGTTTACCAGGCTAAAATAGCAAACAATTGGACAAAACAAAAAAGAAGTTCCTGAAACTGCACAATAAACATATGTCAAATGTTTACAGAGATTTTAAAGAGTACATCTGCTTGTGTCTGCCCTAAGAACAAAATAAAAACTACCTAAACACCCTTGCAATCTAAAACTTGATTATAGAACTGATATCAACAATCAACTCAAATTATATCTTTGTGATATCCCTATTGTTTGGAAAAAGTAAATGTTCTCCCTCTTGGACTTTGGGCTTTGGTCAGGGCACACCATGTCCTGCAATGAGTCAAAGACATGATTACAGCTCAGTTTCAGTAAATCTGATGTGAATTAGTTGCAGAATATATACAATCAAAGCTGTAAAATAACTGGCATTAAGCCGGAGAATGTTCTGGTTTTCAGTTATCACTGCAGACAAGTAAGACAATGTACATATAGTGTAACATGCATATACATTCAACCAGCTTTGACTGCTGAAGAAAATTAAAAGTATTCCAATCTTATGGCTGTGTTAAGTGGCCTCCTGCTGCTTCTTCTTCTTCTTCTTCATCTTTTCCAACTTCTACGTGGGGTCGATGAGCTTGATCAGCCTTTTCTATACAGCTTAGTCCTGCACCCTTCTCCTTTAAATCTTCTTTTACTTTATCCATCCTTCGCTTTGGCCTACCTCACTTTCTCTTCCCCTGTACTTCCATTCACATCACTCTTTTGCCCAACGGTCTCCTGCTATGTGTTGTAATACTTTAGAGCACTGTGCAAGCAGCAGCAGCCTTTTTACAGAAGCTAAATCCTTTCTCAGTTTTACTTTTTGTTTGCTGCGGTGGGCTGGTGCCCTGCCCGGGATTTGTTCCTGCCTTGCACCCTGTGTTGGCTGGGATTGGATCCAGCAGACACCTGTGACCCTGTGTTAGGATAAAGAGGGTTGGAAAATGACTGACTGACTGACTGACTGACTTTTTGTTTGTGAACTAGTTTTACTGGATTCTAGTTTTGATTACGATTAGATTTTATTTGGCTTCTGGCTTGTCACTGATAGCAGCAACTAGAAATGAACAATGCTACACATCCTCTCTCTAACACAATAACATGGAGTCTTTTCTGCCACTTTAACAGAAGTGTGTCAACAAATGCTACTGGAGCTCCTTCATACCAACATCAACATGCCTGCATAATTCTTCACTGTGGCTATAACTGCTAAGTCAGAGGTTTCCTTTCTTTTTAATCATACTTGTGTGCATTCAGACCATAGTGTATGTTTGTATATTTATTTTATGAACTTCTGTAAAAAAGAAATTCCCCTGGTGACAGATAAAGTTCTGCCGATCTATGGATCTAATGGACTAGTCCTCTGTTAGGATGCCTGGTTCTTTAAATATAAATTAAAGTTCAGGACTACAACAGCCACAGAGGTGTTTTATAAAACAGCTTTGACCCTAGAAGTGGCGCAGGGATTTGATCTAGAAACAATCGTTAAAGGAAGCCTAAAGCTCCTTCTGGTGTTACTTCCAAGGAGAACATAATGATAAAAGCTGAAATGGCAGGAGAAAAAGAGGCCAGTGGTAGGGTTGTGCCATATCATGTTGTCCACAAGAACACCGGTATAATTTTTTACGTGATAAAAAAGTGTCATCTCACAATATCAATGACATAGCAACGCAATGCATTTACATTCCCTAGGGAAGCACAACAATGACAGAAGCCCAAACATGTCTGAGAGCAAGAGCAGCGTGTCAACTTCCGATAACAATTTAGTGCCTAAAAACGGGGCTTCTTCAATAGTATGGAAGTGGTTGGCTACAAGAGGTCAAACCTCCAACAAAGCACAATACTTTGCACAATGTTACTGCTAAAGGTGAAAACACAACAAACTTGTTTCCCCATTTGAAGAAAAAACACACCATCTAGTAAAACCAGACTTGCAGTCAAAAAGTGAACAAATGATTCAACCGAGCAGTGCTGGAGCACTCACTAGTTGCATCCAATATGACAGGAGGAGTAAATTGTGTATGGAAATTACTGATGCAGTTATATATTTTTTGGCCAAGAAAATGATGCTAGTCCACATGGTGGAAATGGAGGGCTTTAAGGAACTGGTTAAAAAGCTCAACCCAAGAAACAACATCCCAGGTAGAAATTATTTTTCTAAGAAACCCTTGCCTGTGATATATGAAGCATGCAGCGTAAAACTAGCACCTACACTATTGTCTGTGGAGTTATTTGCCTCAACCACAGTCATGCAGTCAAGCCGAACTACAGAATCAAATATCAGCCTGACTGTTCACTACAATGACAATGGCGAGCGGGTACATAACTCCTGCCTTAAGACACATGGGTGAAAATACCGCATGTAGTTTAAGGGAGTTTCTTAACTCGTGGCACCTAGAAGAGGACAAATAGGTGTGTGTGACAACAGACTGCAGGGCCAATGTTGTTAAAATCATCGTTCTCAAAAACTAGAGAAGACTATTATGCTTTGGCCATCATCTGCACATTGCTATTGGCGAGTTTCATTTGCCATCGAAATACAAAACTTGTAAATTATTTTTATGAGTAATGGCTGTCGCTTTTCTATGGAGCCCCGTAGGTGTCAGGTAGGAAAAATAAAAACAAATCCATTCAAATGAATTACGTACTTGAAAATAATTATTTTTTATTTCCGTGTAAGAAGCATAAGTCTATCGGCTGTGTTTTATTTCGCAAGCTGTCTTGTTCGGAGATCCTTGATTCCAAAGACTTTTATTTTTCTTTCATTATTTAAAGCATTTACACAGATCCCTGCCTCCTCACTCCACTCCATCCCACCCACCTTTCTAGCTCCTTCTGTCCTACTTATGAAGATACTTCTGAAAAGCCAAGTTATTAGAAAGCATTGATTGCAGTTTCAACAGATGAAATGTTAGTTTAACATTGACTGAAAGTTGCATGGTGATTTCTGGTATTACTTTATTGACAGCATTTCACTGAAGGACTATTGACGTCAGGAAGGATAAGAGTACCGTTTGCTAAACAGATGATTCTTTTTATTGAGGGGAACACCGGAGTTGCCCCATTTCTTGTGGATGCTGATCAGAGACCAGGGATGCAGAATGATCAGAATATTCCTGCTTCACAAATAATAGATGTTTAATTCCTTTTAAAGTTAATCTATCCCCAAAACACGTTCACGTGCACACACACACTAACAGAAACTAAACTAACACACCATCAGATGCACACACTACTGATCAAGTGTGGGTTCTCCTGTGTTAGTGTGAAAGAGGACTAATAAATACCAAGAGTGTTTACTTGCAAGGCATGAGATTACAAGATAATCCAGTCATCTGAAATCAACTTTAGTTGATTGTTAAACAGTTATGTTATACTTTACTGCCTAGGCTACTTTTGTGCTTACATTTGACTTATGCTGTGTTGCTACTATTGCACTGTAATGCTGCTGCCACTGCTGGCACCTTGTGGCAATAGATTCACACTTCAAATTAGGTAGTCTTCCATCAAGGACAGTAGCTCATTAGAAAGGAAAGATGGGAAAAGTCCCTTCATTTTGTTTGCACTAATAAATGCTGCCGCCTGCAATCTGTAATCACCGATAAAACGGTCAGTATGGTTTTTTTTTCCCTACACCGTCTTAAGTATCATTATTGCAAATTTCCTTGAAATATCATGATATAATTAATTTTGAGGCTATACCACCCACCCCTAGCCAGGGGTCATGAATAAGTGAAAGGATGCATTTCAAGAAATGTTTTGTGTATACATTTTGTTGGAAAGTGGGCTTGGCACCTCATGTGTGAGTTGGGGAAAAACCTGGTTTCACTCTTGTGCCTACCTTTCCTTATAAACCTTAATAAACCCATCATTTTCACACGTTAGGTCTCTCTGATCTTTAATTTTTGGTTCAGGGAAAGTCCCATACTGTCCTCACTGTTCATGTTCAAAAGTACTTAATTTGCATATTGTATACACATGCATATATTTTGTATATAATGAATTCTTTCCCTATTTAAATTTCAAAATTAATTTTTGTGTTTATGTTGCCCATATTTTCTATATTTTATTTGCAACTATCATATAGTACACTGGACTCATATTTTGAAGTGCAATTAATAAGAATAAACTGAAATGAATGTCAGGTGGCTAAATATTTAAATTACAGCTGTATACATTTTTATTAATATCTTAAATACGCTCAACTAAAATCCATTCACTGCTTTTGATTTCACTCTTCTTACAATAACCTTCACACAAAACACAATAGTAAAATTAGACAATTATCTGCAAGAAAAAATATTCAAAGATGAGAAAGACTTTCAGTTTACAGCAATATAATACACACAATTACTTAAGTAATGAATAATAGGGTCAATTCCATGGGCTAGAATCCTGTGTTCTGTGCCTGTAATCCAAGAGTTTTATTCTCAACTCTTGATCGTCTTCTAAACCCAGCTCACTCAATGGAATGCCTCCTACTAGTGAAACTTGTGAGGCTTTCGCTCTATTTTTTAAACACAAAATAAGTGTTATTATAAGTAATATAGTGCATTCCCCAAAAGTTAATCCTGTTCCACCCCAGTATGCCCTTTTAAGCAAATTACATTTTTTAACTGAAATAGATTTATTCAAACTACGTAGAATAATTTCAGACCTGAAACCCTCCACCTGCGTCCTTGGCCCAGTACCAACAACCTTTGTCAAAGAAGTCTCTGATGTGCTAATGGATAGTGTACTTGATGTAGTGAACTCATCATTAAATACCTGTGTCGTATACAGTATCTGTTCTTGTTCTCTTGAGTGCAGTATTTGACATAATAGACAACAGTATTCTTATAAATCACCTTAAAATGTCACACACTGTCTTAAGTGTCTTAAATTGGTTTCAGTCTAACAGGTAGAAAATTATTTGAAGTGATTGTACTCTAAAGACCCATGATATTGTATATGGTGTACCATAAGGATCTATTCTGGGTCTGTTGCCAATCCACAGGCTTCCATTAGGCCAGATTACCTCAAAGCACAAAGTGAGCTACCACAGCTATGCAGATAGATAGATAGATAGATAGATAGATAGATAGATAGATAGATAGATAGATAGATAGATAGATAGATAGATAGATAGATAGATAGATAGATAGATAGACAGACAGACAGACAGACAGACAGACAGACAGACAGACAGACAGACAGACAGACAGACAGACAGACAGACAGACAGACAGACAGACAGACAGACAGACAGACAGACAGACAGACAGGATACTTTATTAATCCCAAGGGGAAATTCACATACTCCAGCAGCAGCATACTGATAAAAAACAATATTAAAGAGTGATAAAAATGCAGGTAAAAAAAGAGATGACACACTGCTTTATTTATTGATAATACCTGATGATCCTAATGCTCTTGGCTCTCTGATCCAATGTCTTAGCTCTGTTTCTGAATGAACGAGTGGTAACTTTCTCAAAGTAAGAAAAAACAGATGTCTTAGTGATTGGCAAATATGGAAACAGAGAGGGTATAAGAAGCAAACTTGATCCCTTAAGTTTAAAAGTCAAGGCACTGGTAAAGAATTTAGGGGTAATCATTGACTCTGACCTAAACTGCACATTAACCAGGTTACCAGGACTGCATTTTTTCACTTAAGAATACAGCAACAGTTAAGTCTTATAACTTTACAAGATGCTGAAAAATTAGTTTATGATTTTGTTTTTACTTGGCTAGATTACTGTAATGTAATGGTTCCCAAACTTGGTCCTGGGGACCCTCTGGAGCTGCTGGTTTTTGCTCCAACCAATTTCTGTTTTTAATTGAACTCCTAGTCTAATTAAGTGAGCTGTTATTTACCAGTTTCTGTGTTTTGGGGTCAATGAAGATATTACAAAAGGAAGTGTGTTAATACATTGAAATAAAAATTAAACACAGTATATGTGTTTGCTTTTATTTATGTTCATCCTGATTTCGATTATTGACTAATCAGTGGGTCTGACGCTGAAACAGTTGCAGCTTTTCATCATTTAGTGTTGTTCGTCTAAGTGTATGTTTGCTTGTTTTTAATTGTCACTAATAGGATACAATGAAGGGAGTAGACTACAAAGAATAGGAAAAAAATAACAGAAAAACAAAAAAAAAAGAGTTAAAACATTTAAAACTATAACAAAAAAAAGAAATATTTCTAAATGTCTTATAATGTAAAAGTCATACTGCTGTGCTTTTCTGAATCCAGAATAAGAGAACAGAAAAAAAGACCTGCAGCCCCAGGGTGTCCCCAAGGCCGAGTTTGGGAACAACTACAGAATAATACACCATTACAGTGTAATGCACGCCTAACAAGACTACCTAAGACATCAATTGGTTGCAATTAGTGCAGAATGCAGCTGCCAGAATCTTAACTAGAAAAAGAAAATCTGACCATACTAGTTTTAGTGTTGTTACATTGGTTACCCATGTCATTTAGAATTGACTTTAAAATACTAGTGATGGTGTATAAAGCCTTAAATAATCTTGCTCCATCCTATATTTTGGCATGCCTGTCCCCCAACACTCAAAGACATAACCCTAGATTTTCTAATGATGGTCTGCTTATAATTCCAAGAGCCAAGCTTAAAAGAACTGGTGAGGTGGCCTTTTGCTGTTATGCATCCAAAATGTGGAATATTTTACCAATAGAAATACATCAGGCTAATACTGTGGAACATTTTTTAAAAAATGCTAAAAACCCATTATTTTAACTTGGCTTTTCATATCTACATTTTAATTGTACTCCTAATAGACTACATGGGCATAGAATTATCACATTCTTCAGGGATCTGCAATCTTTACTAATCTATATTATTATCTGCTGTCTCTTCTTGGTTCTTCTGTGGTGGTGATTTACACCACCACCACCACCTGATCAAGGCACCATGCCGTTACCTGTTATGCTGGAATGAAGGCAGATGCCCCAGCTGTCTACAAGACCGACATCATTGAATCCTCTCACATGAAGCCTGGAAATGAAGAGGAATGACTTAAGAACATTTATGTTAGGTAGAATGCCCAGTGGGGCTTGGACAGTCTTTTGGCCTTAGAGCTCCTACAGATTTTGATTTTTTCTTCAGCTTAAATGGAGTTTTTTTTTCTGTCTTCCTGGCCATCTGATCTTATCACCAGACTTATCTTTACTGACTTATATCATGACATTGTATATAAAGATATTACTCTTCTACTTAATATTGTCATAGAGAAAAACTTGTTCCCTCTAGGTAGAAAACACACAGAGTTTCCAGATGAACAATCAAAATTAGACTTTATTGTATAATGCACAATGGCAACTCAGTTTAATGAAGTGAGTGCTGTTAGTCCAGCAGTACCTAGTTTTATTACAGTTTCTTACTATACAATTACCTTACTCTGTATATTTTTCTCATCATTATCTGATTCCTACATTCCAGTATTTCTGCATAGTCACCAATATTTTCTAATGCCTAATAAACACTGATAAGTTTATAATGGATATAATTGCCCCATTATCGGCCACCATTACCTTGACTATAGCCATCTGGTCAAAGGACCCATCTTCTATTTACCTGTCACCCTTTGACTTGTAAATTCTATGAATGTTTTCCTGTGCTTAATGGGCACAAATGTCCTAATGGACATGATTACCTTTCCTCCATTATCTTGTGACTTAAGAAACATGTGGCTATCTGGCCCCAGGAGTGTCCATCTCTTTTTAACCTGGCCTTCCAGATTACTTCAGAGAAAAGGCATGGGCATTAGCTTTTAATATTTAACTCTTACATTGCCTGTGGTAATCGATTACACTTTTTACATGCTGAAGCTATACCTATTGCAATATACGATTTAACTTTTAATTTAAAACTTTCATTACTCATAGTTTAAATTTATATAATATTTATATATTTTAATATCATATAGATTTGTTTTTTTCTTTGTTACTTATTCTTTAATATTATTGCCTAATCTTATTTGTTTTTCTTTTCTTGTACCTTCCTCTTTGTCATCTTGTAAAGCACTTTGAGATACATTGCTTGTATGAAAATGTGCTATATAAAGAAATATTGTTGTATTTGTTGTTTTTTGGCTATTGCCCATGTGGAGTCTGCATGGATTTTCTTGGATTTTCCTGCAGCACCCCAAAGATGTACTGGTTAGGTTAACTGGTACTTCTGAATACAGTAGACAAGGCATGACTGCAGGTATGTGTATGTGTGTGAGACAGAACTGCAATAAACTGGTTCGCTGTCCATGACTGTTTTCGGCCTTGTGTCCTGTGCTGCCATGAAAGAGTCTGTCCCCTTGCAACTCTCAGTGGTATATATGTTGTGTATGTATTTTTGATTGTCAAAGTTTGCTCTGCTCTTCTTTAATTATTATTACTAGAGTACACTTAAAACAGAGCACTATAAAAATGAAAAGTAAACATTAAAGTTTGAAGAGGAGCTATTGAGCATTAAAATATATGAAAATACAGTAAATGTAAATCCTTCCAAGGTTCTTAGAAAGGTAAAAACCACACACTCATTGATTTCTGGCAAAAGCAGGCAGGTAATTAAAAAGGGCATTCAACTGAAAGTGAGAATGAGTCCCTAATTATGAAACTGAATGAGGCAAAAACCTGCAGCCACAGTACTCCTCTGAGACCAAGCTTGAGAACCATTGTTTTAAATAATGAAAGACTATGTTAGTTAAGATGTATAACATATTTTGAGAATGAGTGTAGGTACTTCATCTTATTAATAAAAATGAAAAGAATGTAGTTCTGTGCAAAAGAGTAATTCTGAATGATACAAACTGGTCTACGTTTACCTTGACTTTATGCTGGTATTTTGCATCACAAAGTAAATTGCCAAGCTAAAATATTTTAAACATTTTAGCAATCCATTTTCTGGAGTTTGGTTTTATTATACAGGGCTATGGAACTCTGCATTAGGCAAAAATTAGACCTTTACAGAATAATATTACATGGCAGATTTACACAAACAAGCCCTACAATACCCATTAAAATTCTGTACTGATACAGAGAGAACATGCAAATCTGACACCAAGACCTCAGAAAATGGAAGGCATTATTGATAACCTCTGTAAGCATCATGCCACAACATTGGGCACTGCATATAGTAACGCTGATCAAGTGGTAAGCACATGCAATATTTAAAGTAACAGGAGTCATTTAGCACTAAATAAATCTGTCAGGTTTGCATGTTCTCTGTGTATCAGTACAGAATTTTAATGGTTACTGTAGGGCTTGTTTGTGGAAGAAGAGGAGTTATTGAGCACTAAACATATTACCAGTATTGACAGTAATGAGTAATTCATGTTGAAAAAAAATAAAGTGTTTGCCACAGAAAATGCAATGGAGAGAAAAGACAATACTCAGTATTTGCAGCAACCAAAATTCAACATAAAGAAATTCAACATAAAGATGAAGAAATTATGAATAAATTAAAAGTTTTTCTGCTTCAAGGAAAAACACTTTATTGCATGTTGATTAATTTTTGTAATATTCTAAGCATGTGTCCTCTAAGAAAATCAGCACACAAATACATTAAGAAACACCCACTGTATATAGTAATAAAGAAAGGAATTTAAGATTTCCTAGCAAAAATACATTACTATCATAAAGTTTACAGCATTGATGAAAAAGTGTAGTTGATCTGGTCCCATGTAACAAAATTTCACATTTCAGCACCAGCAAATAATGTATTTATTTTGTTTATCTGATTAGAGCCTTTTTGCTGGAATGCACCACTCGGCTGATTACACTAACCACAGTCTGACCAGGTGTTCTTCTCTTCTCTGCAGGAGGAAATGGCACATTCTCCTTCCTTGTCCCCACCTTAGAAAAGGTGTGCTCTTTATTACAATGTCATTATACTGAAGCCAAGCAGAATTATTTGGAGGATGTAACCTATAGGAGATGCAGTCTGGGGTCGGAATGGGAATGAAAACTGCAAATTTCAAAACATATTAAAAAAAGGTGGACACTGTGCACAAAAACAAGTTTAAAATAGCCCTTGAAATAGAAAAGTGAATTAGTTATGCACAAAAAATGTCTCATGTGATTGTAGGACTTTTTTGGAGGTCTGTGGTGCATTCAAAATGTTAAGAATTGGTGTGGTGCCTTGGCAAAATACAACACAACAATTTCCGTTGTATTATTGTTTTTGATAATGTGTTATTTTTTTCATTCTTTTCTCTGACAGTGCAGCAATCAAGTCGACGCTGGAAGCCATGTGAAGTTTCAAACAGCGCCTACAGTTCAGAGAAAAAGAAAGGACATCTTTACGTTCATCTTTCAATAAGAAAGACACTCATACATTTGGCCCCATCTCTATAGAAACACCTTATCTGATGCCATGAAGGCACTGGGTGATATTAAATAATTGGTTATTTAAGTCTGATGTGTGAAAACACTCACACATTGATTTAACAAAAAAAAAATCATCATGATTTGCTTATGACAACTATAAAACAGATACAGAGCTATATGTATGGCTCAGCATCTGAAATATTATTTTACTTTAATTATAATTAACTTTCACACATTTTATATTTGTTTAACTGCAACATCGTGTCTGATCATGGTTTGGCGCACACCTTTAACATGTTTGATGTCATCTGAAATATCAGAATCTTGTCATGCAAATAAGCAATAAAGAATCTCACACCTAAAATCATCCAGTAGTATATTGCTACTTATGTTGAATAACAGAACATGAAAAAGACAAGTAACCACAACAGGAGAAAAATTATCTTACAGATGTGTGCACAAAGGATAAGAATGTAAGTTTAGAGATATACAAGGAACAGTGTTACTAGATGTACGATAATTCAGCTCACTCTATAATTATGATTAATTTGAAAATGGCTAAATGTACTATAACTGCACGATTTAAAACATATCTAGTCTGTGTTTTGTCGAGTGGGTCCTAGGGTGACCAAATTTTTCCCTTTCCTGGCCCTGAACCAGTGATAGTAGAGACATCAGCATGGCCATCTACAAGAATGGAACAGAAAAGTCATTGAGCCTCTGTAAGCTTAAATTTATGCTAGTCTGGTCTCATTAATGTACCTCCCAGATCAGTGGAATGTCGTAGTGCAATGGACTTTCCTTGTTTATTCCAGGACTGTCCTTTTATCTTGGTGACCTGTGTTCTCTCAGGCTGTCTTCTTGTAAAGGCAAGGGGTGTTGATGGTTTTAAAGCTTGTCCTACCTTTCAGAAGCTCATTAGTTCTACCCATTTGATGTCAGACAGTGTATCAAAGCAGCAGATTTGCATTTATCATTGGTGCATATTATAGGAAAGCACTCTTGTGCAGTCAATTACAACCAGATTGATGCAGAGCTTTCAACCCCCCTATCACAAATTACATACACCAGATTAGCACTTTAAAAAGTTCATATCTAAATAGTAGGGTAACATATGTGCCCCAACATCAACTGACATCTCCAGCTTTCCCTTAACCATTATTATTTATAAAAGTATGGTTCATACAGTACATATTCAATAAAGACAATCTTATGAAAAAAATACATAACCTGTATGTTACATATTACTTTCCATTACAGATGGGCAGTGAGTGATGAGCACTTACTTTGTGGTAGGAAAGGCAAGTAGCTCTTATAACATCCTGTTAAAGATTTTCCATCAACACACTTTTTCAAGAACATGGGTGCATTTCATTATCTAATCACTGTAGTATTCTAATACACACACGTCAGGTCCATTGTATAATTTTGTATGGAAGTTCCAGATTGTTGGTTGGAGTATTCAACATTTGGGCAGAGTTTAAGGGGTGTCTTGGAGACCTTGTCCCCCCAACAGATGGGTTAGGTTACTAAATATCAAATAAAGTTTTTTTTTCTCAAAAATGTGTTTAAGGCCGCAGCTAATGCAAATATCTTAATTAACTTTATGATAATGAAGTTCCATTCTGCCCTAGGCAGCCCTTTTTTGCATATCATCTTTCATTAAAACAGAGCAGACCAGTCATTCTGGATGGGTCTTAGAAGGCAGTACCCATTCTATCAGACAGCTAGGAATGTTCATTAATGATTTTTTTTACTCTTTTGTATTAAAAAAGTTTATATATCAGTGATCCCTCGCTATATCGCGCTTCGCCTTTCGCGGCTTCACTCTATCGCGGATTTTATATGTAAGCATATTTAAATATATATCGCGGATTTTTTGCTGGTTCGCGGATTTCTGCGGACAATGGGTCTTTTAATTTCTGGTACATGCTTCCTCAGTTGGTTTGCCCAGTTGATTTCATACAAGGGACGCTATTGGCAGATGGCTGAGAAGCTACCCAACTTACTTTTCTCTCTCTCTTGCGCTGACTTTCTCTGATCCTGACGTAGGGGGATTGAGCAGGGGGGCTGTTCGCACACCTAGACGATACGGACGCTCGTCTAAAAATGCTGAAAGATTATCTTCACGTTGCTACTTTCTGTGTGCAGCTGCTTCGTGAAGCGACATGCTGCACGGTGCTTCACATACTTAAAAGCTCAAAGGGCACGTATTGATTTTTCACTGTTTTGTTTTTCTCTGTCTCTCTCTCTCTCTCTCTCTCTCTCTCTCACCCTGCTCCTGACGGAGGGGGTGTGAGCTGCCGCCTTCAACAGCTTTGTACCGGCGGTGCTTCGCATACTTAAAAGCCAAACAGCCCTATTGATTTGTTTGCTTTCCTCTCTGTTTCTGACAGCCTGTGCTCCTGACACGCACTCCTTTGAAGAGGAAGATATGTTTGCATTCTTTTAATTGTGAGACAGAACTGTCATCTCTGTCTTGTCATGGAGCACAGTTTAAACTTTTGAAAAAGAGACAAATGTTTGTTTGCGATGTTTGAATAACGTTCCTGTCTCTCTACAACCTCCTGTGTTTCTGCGCAAATCTGTGACCCAAGCATGACAATATAAAAATAACCATATAAACATATGGTTTCTACTTCGCGGATTTTCTTATTTCGCGGGTGGCTCTGGAACGCAACCCCCGCGATGGAGGAGGGATTACTGTATATATATATATATATATATATATATATATACACACACACTGTATATAACATTCTTGTAAATTCACTATGAATTAAACAGGCATTTTCTTTTTTTTTTTGGATTGAAAGGCATCTTTCTCACAAAAATGATTATGTTTTATAACCAGACTGATTATTCTGCACTGGTGGAAATTCAGAGTTTTAAGTTAAGCGAGAGCTTATGTATACATGCTACGGTATGTTGTTAATGTAGATCATTGATAATTACACAGAGAACAGAAAGTATTGTTTTCAAAAAAGTTACGGTGTGAATATTAGAAACAGCATAAAATCACTTCAGCAATTTTTATTACAGACAAGACTGGAAAGGGCTCTACCTCCCAATGGCTGAAGATCTCCACATTGAAGCTGACTGGAGACAGAATGCAGCTAGCAAGTGGCAAGAAAGGGGCCTATGCTAATATTAGCCACAAAAGAGGTGCCAAACAGTATCAGACTAAATCACAAGTGGCAAGTCTGTTCACTATGGATAATGTGGGCACAGAAAAAACCTAAACAAGTTATTCTGAACACATATGGAGGGGGCTCCACATGGAGTGAGTTACCATTTTTGTCTCTCTCAGCTTTGCTGTGCACGTCCTGCACCCACCGTGGTGTTTTTATTGCTAATACTGCATGTACATGTTTTGTCTGCCTGGTGTTACACTGTTGTTGTGTTATGTGTGCAATTATTATAGAGCATAGCATTCACTTATTACAATGATATCTGATTAACATATGTTTACAGCATCCACCATGGCATTCAAAATGTTTAATGCATTTATTATTGGTTGTTTGGATAAATCTATTGTGGCTTCTAGGTGAAAGATCTACTCCAAAATCTGCCAATAGTGGGACTTGCTACTTTTACAAACAAACTCTTCAATCTAGTGCTTCTTTGATTACAGTGTTAATATCACTGCCATTCATTCAAATTAAAATTATTTTGACATCAGCTCTTTAATAAAATAGTTCTCGTAATATTGACTGAATTAATAATTTATTTGATTGAATATAGGAAATTCATACTGACAAGTGTGCACACTCAGTAATGCAAATACACACCTTAAGGTTGGTTTGGGCAATGCTTATGAAACTTTGTCTATGACATCAATTACAGATTACTTTACCCTTTCAAATTTAGCCTGATAAAGGTTATTTCAGTTTGTATATTTTGTGTACAGTAGTTTGCTCTTTCACACACGTCAGCCACTCCTGTGGACAAAAAGATCCTCAAGTAATCAGTACAAGCTGTAAAACTGGCAGCACATGCAGGTCTATGCCTGAGCAGTGGCTCAACATTCTCCCCAAATCTTCTTCACTCATTATTCTTGCACCTTTTACTAAATTTTTAATAATAATTTAAAAAAAAAACATAATATCTCATTTGCAAAGTCAATAAAAAATTAAAAATGCTCTAACTTTCAAAACAGCACAATCACAATGTATACATCATGCAGCATTTGTACATTTTCAGACTTGTTAAAAGATAAAAAAGTACTTATTCTGCCAAAATTACAATAAATAAACAAACAAAAACAAGTCACATTTTTTGCTATTCAAATATTGTTAATGATACCTAAGGAAATTTTGTAAATTTGAACTTCGACATGGAAGAATGAGATTTACTTTATGATATGTGATTTTTGAAATGAAATAAATATGTAGCAGTATGGTTGTGGCTCTAAAAATGCAAAATTTTATTTGTTCATCTGCCCACCAGACTTTCCCCAACCTAACCTCACACCCAAAAGACTATGATTATTAAAAGGATTCAGGGAACTGGGCTTATAAGAAGAAGAAGAAGAATTAATGCATAAAATATTAAGGTTTGTAATCACTGAGTACTACAAAGTTTTCTTTACTAAATATTTGAAAATATTGCACTACTACCTTTTTTTTACCTGTCTACAGTTCATTTTTGCCTTTGTTCAATTAAAAGTTTTGGAGAGCTGAAGCTCATCCTGTCAGTTTTGGACACAAGCAGTCACAAATATGACTGAATCAGTGGCAAAAAAAAAACTGTCATCCACATGTGAAAGCTGTTTTTCACTATTTGGAAAGTTGTGTCATTAACTGTACAAATTCTTGTTCAGAAGCTCATTCCTATTGTGTAAGACCTTTCATCGTCTTTGTTTAAAGTGTAGCATAAGTCACATTTAAAGATGAAAGTTCGTTTGTCTTTTCTACATGAAAAATGGTTCAAGACTGCTGGTTAATTTGTATTTTATTTAGAATCCAATGCATTTCCTAAATTTCTTTGTAGACAGGTAGGTCAGTGTTTTATAGCTGCCTCATTTCTACTGTGTCTTGATTCAAATTCTAGCCCTGTCATTATCTGTGTGAAATCTGTATGCCGTTACTATTAGTGTTTTAAATGGAGTTGCATATAATGGAAAACAAGATAGCACATACTGAATATACAGTGAAATTCTTGTGTTTAAAGTTAAATATCATCTAAATAACACACCTTGAATGACAGAAAAAGTATTTTTTGTTTGTTATTATATACATTATACATTTCAATGCAGCATGAGATGCATCTTGGTAGCAATAGACAAATCCAGTGTTTGCAGTGTTCAGGTATGTTTTAGATTTTCTTCAGTACTTTTGAACTTGAACTTTTGCTCTGCATTAGTTTATTGGTATTACTCATTAATAACTACTTTACAAGGTATAATGCATCTTGTTTTCTAATACAATGTGAAGGTTTTTAAACTATAAATTAGTGCAATAATTAGGTATAATGTACAGAATGAATAGGTTATTGCCCCCATAAAATTCTCAAATGCAATTTTGTCACTTCCATGTACTCATCAATCCTTAAAGATTATACTCAGAAAGAAAACACGGAGAAATATTTGAGCAACTGTAATCTGGCCCAGAATTTGTCAGAATTTTGGCATCTCAGTCTTCTCAAAATATAAGCCAATTAGGCATCCTTCTTGTTTTAGTTTGCTGCTTTATTTACTTTCCCCTGTCAGACACTGCAAATCAGAATCACAGATTGCACAATTAAGCAGGTGAGCACTGACCGCAGACACCTGGTTACTTTTGTCTTTGTTTTTCACACTGAAAAATATTAGAATAACAACACATGTTTTTATTTCCAAAGATAGTTTTTGGAAGAAACTTGATCAAGGACACTGTCAGGACACAAAATAAATAAAAGCAAACAACAAAACCTGCAAAATGCAGTAAATTCAGGATGCGACCTTCACTAGTCTTGACTGAGATGCTAAATTGAAAAAAGCAACTTGAATTAGAAAATCAATAAAATAGGTGCCACTAAGATGGATGATGCGCATGCCAATGGCAGAAAAATGATCAACAGATTTACCTTTATTAGTTCAGATATCTATCTATCCATCTATCCATTTTCTCAATCGGCTTATCAGATTCAAGGTCATAGCAAGGCAGGTACTGCCCCAGCAGCAATGGGCACATAGCCTGCACTCCATTACACAGCAAATACAGGACAAGAAAACAGATTTACAGAGCTCCCCAACAGAATGATCTCAATTTGTTAAGGGAAACAGATAATCTTGTTTGCGTATAGCTGCATTTTAATAGTTTGTATTTCTTTATTCTCAAAGTTGTTGTGCTAGACTGTTATACCAATTATCCTCCCTATGAATTGTAACAAAAAAAAAGAAAGAAAGTTTGAGAAGTATAGTTTTTTTTCCCTTTTTAATGTAAATTTTTAAGTCCTGGCAATATTAAGCAAAGTTTTGTGTATTTCAAAATCTATTTTGTTCATCTGTGTTTCCAGTTTCTAAGCCTGATTTTTTTACATTAAATTTGCAGAATCTTAGTCCTGATCCCAACCTCGTGGGACGAAAGGCAGAAGTCAACCCTGGGCTGGACACTTGTCCATTAAAGGGTATATGCAGACTGCAGGCTAATTTAGAGTCACTAATTAACCTAATATGTGCAGCTTTCTGGATAAGAGATATACTAATGGTCATACAGTGGGCTTCAGTGTTGCAAATTCAAAAACTACAAAGTCAAAGTTCTAACCAGAAGACTAACTTCTTTAGAATTGTGTACAGAAACATGCAGGTAACTAGGCAGGGAGGCAATTATCTCCACAATATGTACCAGAGCAACAGAAACAATGACAGCTAGTTTCTTTCCCCAATCAAATGATTCAGTTGAAATATGTACATATTCAACTTCCCTGTTGAGATGCCTATAAACCTTAAACTTAAGTCAAAAAATAGAAATGTCTTCCACTGAAGTGACACTTGCAATAGAAGAAATAACTACACATCATTTTTTATTTTTATTTCCACCCTTCAACTTTCCTGTAAAGTGACCCACCTTGTGAGTTTTCTTGTAAACCGACGAATATTAAGCCTGTCACAGTTGACGTTCTACTTGATGCCACCCCCAAGTAACTTCTTTGCATTACAGTACAGTGCACTTGCCAGCTCTTGTACATTGAAATAAAATTGAAAATATATTTAGTGGAACAGTTTGGTTAGTTATGCACACTTGCTTTCTTATTTATTCAAATTGCATATTGGATATGGATGTTAAAACAGGAGATGTGTGACGTAGGAAGAGCCTCTGACTACATTAGCAATAATAAGCATTCTCAGCTTTGCACTTCACAGGTTTAGTGGCAATGCATATATACTGCAGTATATACTGCAGTATTACTTTTTATGTAAATAACATGAGGGCAACACTCTTTTATGTAAAGTGTTCCACCAAAAAAAACACACCTAGGGCACATATCCCAGTGTGGCAGAACACTATAAATAAAAGTACACTTTGACTTAGAACATGCTCCTGCAAAATTTTTGGAAACTGGGTGATTTTTTATTATTTTCAGTTTACATAGTAGATGGCATCAGCTCTTACAGATACTGTAGCTCTAAATGTAAATTACTGTATAATATAAGCATGACTTGCCTTAGTAAAGCCATGATTATGAAGCATAGCAATTCACATTAATATTTTGGTTTAAATGAAATAATGCTTCTGAATATTTTAGTGCTCAAAACAGAGAAAAGGGGAGAGTCATTCACCTCTGGTTTCCTTTATTTTGATACCATAACCACAGTTAAACGGGCACCGTGGCCAGTCAGCTCAGCTGAGAGAATCAATAGGGTGTCAACGTGCACAGCCTCAGGTGAAAAGCGCTGACGGTTTGGACAGAAGAATCAAAGTACGCTCCAGTGATTTTAATTTCTCTGGAGTCAGTTGCAGCCGTGAAAGGTTCACAGTAACATTTTACAATAAGCTACTTTCAAGAAATGCAAAATGTAGAGTAGGTCTGATGGAAGTATTTTCTGAAGTGTTCCATCTGTTGCTAAATTAAAAGATAATCTCAAAGCTTCACGTTATCCTTTTAAAATTGTCAATCTTAAATGTAAAAATAGAAATAATCAGTAACATGGGGCAAGTAAAATATTCAAAAATAATGACATTGATATAATCTAAATTAGCACCTTGAAGGATTTAGGGAACTTTGAAGCATGTTGGAAAATATGTGAGAAATTCAGAATGCATGAACCTGAAAAAAAATAAGACTATCAGCATCTACGACAATAAAGCAGATTCTTCTACAACAAAAGATACTGTTTTTGCATATTTAGATTGTAAATATGCAATATGCAAAGTGGATAATGACCAATGTCTAAGCCACACAGTGCATAAAATTATCCACTGGATTACTTCAGGGAGCAGTCATCAATTATATTCATTTAGCACTGCTGTTGCCTGTAATTTTCTTTATTACAAAAAAAGGCACTATTCAGGACCCCTAGTCAGACAAGATCATTATATATTTTAACATTGTAACTGTTTGCAGCTTGATCACCGTACACAGAAACATGTTAGGATTATGCCTGGTAAAATCCTATGGAGAGAAGTAGAGAAGTTACCATTCTTACAAAACAGTTCTAACTATAGGGAAAATGCAAATAAACCTTTGAGATTGCCTTACAGAAGCTGGTATTTCTGTTCTTCATTTTGGCCTCTGTACTATAAGAAGATCAGTGCATAATATAACATTCTCAAACCCGATGAATGCATTTCAAGAGTGGAAGGAGGATGGAGAGGCTATCCTAGCAGTTCTAGGTGCAAGCCAAGAATCAGCCCTGAACAAAGAGTCAGTCCATCATGGGATAAATCTTACATATACAGTATCTTAACTCAAGCAGGTCCAATTTGGAACTGGCAAAAACATATTTGGGAATGTAGTAGGAAATTGAAGGATATTCAAACTACACAGAAAAAAAAGACAGATTTCAACCCAGAATATTGGATCAATGAGGTAGCAGCATTATCCCATAGACTACACTACAACCACAATTTGAATCAAGTGGGTTTGAAAATATATTTTTAAATAAATTTGGTAAATACGATTTTACTTTTATTTTGAAAATCTTCTTTTCTATTTGTTTTATTAACATTAAATTAATAGTATTTACATAATCCAGTTGTCCTCCACATCACAAAGAAATATTTTTGGTAACTCCCAATTGGCTCTATATAAGCATGACCTTATGCCTAATGCTGCCAGAATAGGTACCAGCTTCCTGAAAACCCCAAATTAACAAGTGGATAAGAAAATAAAGTAGATGGCAATGACTAATGTGATTCTCTCTGTTATAGCAACAATAGTTAAAGGTTCTTATAAATATCTTCTTTGGTTACAGATGTACAATTTTTTGGTATGGACTGCAATTTTACAACTATACATACATTGCTTTGTTGTTTTGTGTTAAGTTTTAAATATTCAATGAATGTACATTTTCATTTGGATATGGAAGCCAAACAACTATGATTCATGTCTAGAAGTTATCACTTGATTAACTACAGTTAACTTTTATGATGTCCACATCATGTTAGTTTTTAAATATGTCTCCTTTCCTGTTACCTCTCTTTTATTATCGTTTATGGATTTAATGCATTTTGACTGCAGCAACTTTGAACTGGGGAAATACATATTCTATTATTTTGATCATTTATTTGCTAAAGATGAATGAAAAACTTCAGGAGGTTAAAATACATGCTTTAAAATGCTTTAAAATACATTTTTCATATTTATCAGTACACAGATATAATATCCTGCTGAAAACTTTTTTATTACTTTGGCTGATTCTTAGTGCCCATGATCTCTCACTCTATGCTGCCAAAATCATTCAGAACATTACGAAATGCAGCTGGATGAAATGCCACTTCACAGGTGCAATCAATTCTGACTTATTATTTGAATTCCTCTCTCAGTCTGTATTATTTTGGCACCCTCCTTGATTATTAACATATCATGCCTTTTTCTCAGAATAGTGCATTAACTCCCACTCTTTTGTTGACTAACTATTGGAGCCCTTTTTAATTCCTAAATGTTGACTGTTTAAACACACACCATCTCTTATTTTCTTTTATTCATGTGTTTTCATCCCATTCAGGATTTCTTTTCTATTTCAACAGACCTTTACGGACAACGGAAGGCTTATATTTATAATGCCCTTCTACTCTCCACACTATACCATCTGTAGCACAACATTGTACATTTTATTTCACATATAGTCTTCAAGAAATGCTGTATTACTGATATATTTTTATCAAATAATGGCCATTCACACCACTCTTGGTGATTGAGCCATTCATTCACAATCACCAGTCCAAGAGATTAAATTTATCACAATTCTAGTTCCTTATTTAAGCTAGAAACCTTTCCTATGCATTTAAATTATTATTATATTTAAAAAAAACCTAGGTATTACTTGAGTTAAAACCTTGGAACACTCCATTCCAGCTGCTGTTTACATAATAAATCTTATTAACTTTATAATGGTAAAAATGTTTTAATCAGGGAATAAAAAAGTATTGTATTCTTAATTGTAAAGACCAGTCATCTCTTATGTACAGCATGTAATGCTGTTGTAATGAAAAACAACAAGCTCACGGTGTTTACACAGATACAATCTTAGAGAAATTGTTGAGAATTAAAATGAGATATAATTTAACATAAATAAATAAAATGAAATTTTGTGCATACTTTATTCCACAAAAGGGAAAACACTGAAACAGAAAGCCTCAAAATGGTCAGCTACCTGCACTTAATTCATAATGCGGCACTGCATGACACAAATTTATGAGGGGCATTTTTGTCCAGATTATACAGCTCAATTGATTGTCCTACTCTTGACTTTTCTTAAAATACTGTATTATATATATATATATATATATATATACACACACACACACACACACACACACACACACACACAGTATATAACATTCCAGTGGTAACAAAAGATACCACTGAAAACAGGTCAGGCACATACTTATTCCAACAAGACTGCCAAGACTAACCAAACGGGATCATGACAAAGAGTTTTAGAAGAACCCAGCAGACTCTCATATTTGTCTTCTTCCTCCCTAGCTTCAAAGAAAATTCCATGACCAGCAGCCAACTCTGCCTACCTATCCACCACTGCCACATCACTTACCTTCAAAAAGGACTTTGGTTGACTCCTGAGCAGTCTGAGATAATCAGTGCAGACTAAAAATATATTTAGCGTACTAATGGCAATACCAGGGGTATCTCTAAAATTCAATCTTATAATAAAGAATAATATCTAATATGTAGGTTGACAGACATTAATAATAAACAAATGTTAACAATATAAATGTTTGAAAATATTGCCTAAACTATCAAATTTTAAAATGCAGGGATAGCTTTATGATTTAATCTGTTATGACTTGGAAATTTCCCAAGCACCAGTGTCCCATAAATTTCCCACTAGAGTGGGAAACCTTCATACCCCAGCTGGTTAATAAAAGAACAAATGTAGAATTATTATAAATGATTCCAAAAAAGTGTTCTTTACAATCTTTATAAATTATTCCAAAAAAAGTGCTCTTCACTAACAAAAATAGCTCAACTGAGCACAAAAGGCAAAAAAGAAGTTGCCAACAAAGGCAATCCTTAACATACAGTCCCATAACACAGATCCTCTAGAATAGTTGTGAAACAGAAAAAAACAGGTCACAAATATCCAGAAATCTGTAAATGTTAGCATATACTTCTATAAATATAAATGTGTGTAACTACAAGTTAACACACTGTCTGAAATTGCACATCTAGCAAAGATGATTAAAATGTACTATCTTATAATAAATGAATAAATGTGCAGCTTTTTTCTTCTTGCTCTGATACTCTAATTGTCTGGAGTTCGAAATATAAAAGGAATGGGGGAAGTATTGAACTATAGTAGCAGTTAATCCTGACAGTGTGGCAAGAGTGTGGAAATTAAGGCATTCTATTGAACTCTAGACAATCTTCTTATATAATATGCTACTGTGGCTGTCCGTTTGTCTGTCCAGGATTTTAAATCACCTGTAACTCGCAAATCAGTTAAGCTATTGACCTGAAATTTGGTATACAGTAATCCCTCGCTATATCGCGCTTCGCCTTTCGCAGCTTCACTCCATCGCGGATTTTATATGTAAGCATATTTAAATATATATCGCGGATTTTTCGCTGCTTCGCGGGTTTCTGCGGACAATGGGTCTTTTAATTTCTGGTACATGCTTCCTCAGTTGGTTTGCCCAGTTGATTTCATACAAGGGACGCTATTGGCAGATGGCTGAGAAGCTACCCAGCTTACATTTCTCTTTCTCTTGCGCTGACTTTCTCTGATCCTGACGTAGGGGGATTGAGCAGGGGGGCTGTTCGCACACCTAGACGATACGGACGCTAGTCTAAAAATGCTGAAAGATTATCTTCACGTTGCTATCTTTTGTGCAGCTGCTTCCTGAAACGACATGCTGAACCGTGCTTCACATACTTAAAAGCTCGAAGGGTACGTATTGATTTTTGCTAGCTTGTTTTTCTCTGTCTCTCTCTCTCTTTATGTGCTCTTGACGGAGGGGGTGTGAGCTGCCGCCTTCAACAGCTTTGTGCCGCGGTGCTTCCGCATACTTAAAAGCCAAACAGCCCTATTGATTTTCCTCTGCCTTTATGACAGTCTCTGCTCCTGACTCCTTTGAAGAGGAAGATATGTTTGCATTCTTTTAATTGTGAGACGGAACTGTCATCTCTGTCTTGTCATGGAGCACAGTTTAAACTTTTGAAAAAGAGACAAATGTTTGTTTGCAGTGTTTGAATAATGTTCCTGTCTCTCTACAACCTCCTGTGTTTCTGCGCAAATCTGTGACCCAAGCATGACAATATAAAAATAACCATATAAACATATGGTTTCTACTTTGCGGATTTTCTTATTACGCGGGTGGCTCTGGAACGCAACCCCCGCGATGGAGGAGGGATTACTGTACATTAACTATAATCCGTTTTCGGGGTGATGATTGACCTCCAAAGTTATTCCTCTTTTTATTTTTATTTTATTGTATTCTCATTCCCTACCACCTTCACCGTCACTTCCCCTATCTCTTCATATCTTAAATCATTCTTGAGGCAGATTGAAGACTTAAGTGCCAGCTTAAGTGAAAAATTAAGGAAACCATACTAAGTAATTGCAACAGAAACACTGACTTAATCAGTTTTAACACAAAAAGATGCTCAGGAAGCAGCCAGTATATCAACCTCTGAGCAAAAGAATGCTAAACATACAGAGAAAGAGTCTGAAAACTAGGAATGCTCAAGTCAAGTGTATTCACTGCACAATATCGTGCAGTGCGGCGTTACTGGCAAAGAGTATAAATAGGAATAGGGTAACTCCCATTCCCTACCAGAACAAAGCAATCCTGCATTTAATGAAACATTCCCAACTCCTTTTCCTGTTTAAGTGCTTTTATTTCATAAAGCAAGCTTAATGAGAAGAAATAGGAGTAAAAAATACACAGCAAGTCCCTTACAAACGAACTTTCAAAGATGCAAACATGCATGTCCAATAAATTAAAAATGATTTAAATAAGTAGGCAAGTAGGTAGGCAGTGGGTAAGATAGTTCGTATGTCTTCCACTAGGCGGAGTGCAAAACCCACGCTATTATTGCTTACATTCTCAGTCATGTGTGTGCATCCTCTACAAGTGGTTGTGTTTTTGGCTCTATCTCTGTTTAAGTTGAGTTAACACACTTTCAAGCCCAAGACCAGTGGTGGACAAGCAATCCCTGCCTATGTCAACAGAGTTTCAGCACACAGCGAAGCTGGGGGTTGTCTGGGTCTCAAAAATCTCACAGTACAAATATTTACTTTTAAAAACTATTAGTACTGCATGTACAGAACAAATAACATGTTTTCAATAAGAGTTGAGGAGGGAGAGGTATGCTAGGTATGCATATGTAGGCTCATTCATTAGCGGTAAGCAAGTCTACTGTACCAAGATCAGCCGATGGAAAATAATGGGAATAAAAAATAACTTTCAGCTGTTTGTTATTAAAATACACTACAAATCTATAACAAAAACACAAATATTAACTTTTAAAAGCACTTTATGTACAAATAGCTGTTCATGTACATGTTTTCTATAGGAGCTGAGGGTTGGGGGTTGCATTGTATTCATTGGGTGCCTAGGCTAACATTGCAGGACTTGCAAACACGTTCACAGAACAGAACTCATTCGTATGTATGGGACTTACTGTAATAATTTTTAACAGTACAACAAAAGGGCAATGTCAGACTTACACATTAGTAACATAAGGTGGATGAAGAACAGTGTTACAAATAGAAAATTTGTGTTGTGATATGGCCACTTCAAAAGGACAAGTAACTGAACAGTAGGAAAGGTGGTACACAGAAAATATGAGGGGAGGGGGAGTTAAAAGTTGAAGTTCACAAAATATAAGAAGTGGCAGCATTAGGAAGCAGCATGCCAAAATTGAAATACGGATAGAGTTAAAGACTAGATATTGAAAATTGGAGTGAGGACAAAATTAAGAAGCAATATTTGCAAATTCAGTGTGGACTGTATGGGAAAGGAAGGTATGTTTTCAAAGCAAAAGAACATGGCTTACTGATATAAAGAGTTGTTAATCGCTCCCAAGTTGGAGTGTGTTGAATGTAGTGGCATGTAGATAATGCAAAACTTAAAGCAGCACTTTAAAATAAAAGAGTGTGTGGATAAGCCTTGGATAATTGTATTACATATATTCAAACATTTCTATAACAGAAATATATAACATGGAAGTATCACGTGGTTTTTGTAACAAATCACTGACTTTCACTGTAGCATACATACCCAGGTTCCAAATCCTAATCTGCCAATGGCTGTGCTTCTCATTTTCCTAATTGATCACTGATGACAGGCAAACTCTACAGTGCTGTATTTTGGAAGGGGATTTTAAATTATGAGGTCTCTCATATTTTGCATATACTGTATCTCTTCTTCAAATAGTGTTGGTTTTTACCTCGGACTTTGGCAGATTACTGATTAAAGCAAACATAGATCCTGTAGATCAGTCTTCTAACCTTCAATTATTATTCCATTCATTGTTGTATCTCTGTTCTCCATCTTACAGTTGCTAGATGGAAGAAACAGATTTTTTCCAAATCTTTATAGCTTTGCAGGGTTTCGTACAAATCTAGTACTTCTGTATGTAGTCATGGTTAATTACTTTCTAAAGTATAAGAGTGACACTAAACATATCAAAAATTTTTATTTATTACTACAATCCCTTTAATTCTGCTAGTTGATGGAAACATTTCCTTTATAACTTTCAGATGTATGTAGGTTAATTCTGTAAGAAGCTCATGATAGCAGTTTAAAGATGTAATAGTTCAAACCTCTTCTCTGAAGATGTTTATTTTCTTACATGTTACACTTCTGTTTCAATTATTGTCTTGAACATTAAATTTCTTTCATATATCAGGTTTCAACACCGGGGCTACTACCTGTCCCTTAGACCCATTCACAACAGAATTAGTATAAACACTCAATCTCTGTTCTAGAAAAACAATTCTTAACATTATCAATAGATCCTTACTTTATTGCAGTGTTCCTAATGTGCAAAAACTTAAAATTGTCAGAGCACTATTGAAAAAAGAAAAAAAAGAGCTACACCCAAGTATACTGCTTTTCAAAGGTCTAAAAATCTTGGAAAAAACACACAACTAGTCTCACAACTTCAGTTTCACCCACCTTACTCATCACAACTTACTTGAACATTCCAGGATAGCTTTAGTTTAGTTTGTGTTGTTGATGATATTTTTTTTTTTTTTTTGTTCTTTTTTTCGCCTTATACAATTTCGTGTATTAGGAATTTGTTAATTTTCGCATACCCCTTGGGGTCAGAGCGCTGGGTCAGCCATTGTACAGCGCCCCTAGAGCAATTACAGGTTAAGGGTCTTGCTCAAGGGCCCAGCAGAGTAGGATCTCTTTTGGCAGTGACGGGGATTCGAACCGGCAACCTTTGGGATACCAGCGCAGATCCTTAGCCTCAGAGCCACCACTCCACCCCAATTGACTTCTAATGAAATAAATTCTATTGGTATTATATTTCAAAAGTTAAGGTTTATAAACTATTGGCCACCCCATTCAATTACACTGGGATGAAAAATTATGTTCATCTGTAAAGCGCCATACTTGCATGGTTTAGTTCATACTTTTCAAACTGATATCATTATGCACTGAAATGTGACTGCGTTCTGAATTTAGATAGTTTCCCTAAGGCTCAATCCACAGACTGTTGCTATTTATTTCATTCATAATACCTCCAGGAGATACAAGAACATAATATTCACTTTTGGCAATATGCAGACAATACTTGCTTATTTTCTTAAAACAAATGGCATTTCTCTTAGTGTATCCTTAATTAATTAAGTCCTTGAGTTAAAAAAGTGAATAAGAGATAACTGCTTGTCTTTAAATGAAAAAATAAAACCGTTATTAATTGATCAAAATACTGTAATAAACATTTCAATAGATATGACTTTAATTCTCCCCTGGGAGAAATTTGGCTCAATAAGTAAAAGAGTATTATTATAAAATACAATTTAAGCAATAAATTTCATGTCAAATATATTACAAAACTATCTCTAAAACCATTTTCCAGAAAAAAATGAAGACAATGTCTTTAAAACAAAGTCAAGTCAAGTTGGGGAGCATGCACTGGAACAGTGCGTTGCCGCACCCACTACACGACGAAACAGCTCGGAATCCCAGTTGGTAGCCCCCCAGGCAGACACACGGTTCATTCCGACCCTATGGAAATGACCCTCCATCTGCTGCAGCCAGGTGTTACGTGGGCGACCCCTTGGCCTGATCCAGCCACTCAGGTCCCCAATAATGAGGATCTTACGAGCTGGATCACCCTTGGGGAAATTCGCCACATGGCCATAGTGCCGTAACTGACGATCCCTCACAATGCAGGTAATGTGCCTCATTCGGGACTCCATCAGCAACCGCTCATTCGACACAAAGTCAAACCAACGGTACTCAAGGATTTTCCAGAGAGACCCAGTACCAAAGGAGCCCAGTCTTCATCTAAGGACACTGGATAGCGTCCATGTCTCGCAACCATATAGCAAGGCAGGAAGCACCAGGACTCTAAAGACTTGGACCTTCGTCCTTTTGCATAGATATCGGGAGCGCCACACACCCCTTTCCAGTGACCTCATGACCCCCCATGCTCTCCCAATTCGCCTATTGACTTAATAGGAAAAGTCACCAGAGACATGAATGTCACTGCCAAGGTAAGTAAACCTCTCAACAAGGTCGACACTCTCTCCACAGACAGACACACTGCTGATGGCTGTGCCCAAGAGGTCATTAAAGGCCTGGATCTTGGTTTTTATCCAGGACACGCGCAAGCCCAGACACTCAGACTCCTCGCTCAGTCTCTCAAGCACCCGGATCAGAGCCTCCATTGACTCTGCGAAGATCTCAGCATTGTCAGCAAAGTCAAGATCTGTGAATCTTTCAACCGAGTCGAACACTTTGCGAAAATCGACAAATTGACATTCTCCATGAGAACCCTCAGTGCCAGGATCTGGTTGATGGTAGTCTTCTTAGGCGTAAAACCAGACTGTTCCGGTCGCTGGTAGGTGAGCAAGTGATCACGGATACTATTTAGGATGACCCTAGCAAGGACCTTACTCGGCACAGAGAGCAGTGTTATCCCCCTGTAGTTGCCGCAATCCAGGCGATCACCCTTCCCTTTCCAGATAGTGATGACAAGTCCCGTTTTCCAGTCAGTTGGGATGGTGCCAGTCTCCCAAATGGAAGCAAAGATTGCTTGCAATGCCAGGAGGACAGCCTTACCACCAGCCTGGAGATGTTCACCCCGGATACCACAGATCCCTGCAGCCTTGTCATGGGTATGACGTTAAACTGCATCCGAGCCTGCAAGCGGTCCTCCAACCTGCAAGGAAATCATGGGGGTTGGTGGCAGGATTGGCACTCCAGCCACCGTAAAAAAAACCTCACACAGCTTCAAGACGACAGAAAAGACTTCTTTTTGCTCTCCGCAGGAGTAGCTCTGCTGCAGCCGCCCATAGGAAGGCTGCTCGCATCATGAAGGGGATCGGGGAAAGCCCTCGGGAGCCAACGGGGTCAGGTCTGTTGGGGATCGGAACTCGTGTAGTGCTGAGGCGTCACCCGCTTGTCTCTCTGGCAAGATGATCATCTTCCTCTGCTGTTGGATGAGCTGTGTAAACTCCTCAATTCAGTGGCGGCACTCTCCGAGGTGTGCAGACCAGGGACTGGCCAGATCTCTGTGGGTGGATACACCTTTTATTGGTCTGGTCGCTCTGATGGCAATCATACTTGGGGAGTAGCTGTTGTTGTAGTGGATTGGCTTCTTCTGGTGGTGTCCGATGTCACTCCTTTCAACGAGTGTATTATGAGACTCGGATTATGGCACTCCCTGGGTGCCTTGTCTGTTGTCTCAGTGAATGCTCCGACCACGATGAGTGATGTCTCAGCGAGGGAGACATATTATTCACAGCTTTGCTCGGTGGTTGATGGGTGCCCACGAGGTGACACTCCTCTGGTCATGGGTGACTTCAATGCAGCCACTGGCACTGACAGGGCTGGCTATCAGGATAGTCTCGGTCCCCATGGGTCTGGTGACTGTGGTGAAAGTGGCTCCATGTTCCTTGACTTTGCAAAAGGTCAGGGGCTGCGTATCGCTGGATCCTGGTTCCAGCACCCAGAACTGCATCGTTGGACTTGGTACTCCAATATTGGTGGTGCGGTGAAGGAGATCGATCACATCCTCGTGGGCAGATGTTGGAGGCTCTTGCAAAACTGCAGGGCCTACAGAAGTGTCCAGTTTGTGAATTCTGACCATAGACTTGTTGTTGCTACTCTTAGGGTCCAGCTTAGGTTCAGCAGGTTACCACCTACTAGGAAAACTAGCCTGGACTTGGCCAGACTTCAAGAACAGACTGTTTCTAACGAGTTTGCACGCAGTTTGTGTAAGGAACTTGCAGATTTGGGTGCGACTGACGATCCTTATGTGATGTGGGAGACCTTCCGTGACAAGAGACTGAAGGTTGCTGAGGGTTGTGTTGGTGTTACCGGTGTTCCCAGAAGGAGATGTTTCATCTCGCAGGGCACCCTGGATATCATCGAGAGGACTTGCAGCGTATGGCTCAATGGCAACTCTAGTCTGTACCGAGAACTGAGAAGGACGGCTGCAAGGGCTCTGAGGGCAGATAAAGAGGTGTTTCTTAGAGGAATCTGTGAGCAAGTGACACACCATCTGTGGTCTAGCGACCCACGTCCTGCTTACAGAGTAATCAAAGCATTACACACATCCAAATCTGCTCTTCGGAGAGTCCCAGTCAGGGCGGCTGATGGAACAGTCCTTATGGATGACACTGCAGTTGTGACCCTCTGGGCTGGCTACTTTGAGCAGTTATTCAAAGCTGATCCTCTGGCTAGGACGTTGAATATCTCTGGGTCCATGGTTCTTGAGGCTGATCCTCCAATTAGCTGTGAAGCACCCAGTCTCACTGAGATTGCACAGGTGGTGAACCAGCAGAAAGGAGGAAAGGCTGCAGGGATCTGTAGTATCCGGGGTGAACTTCTCTGTCCTCCTGGCATTGCAACTTTAAAACAAAAAATAAAGACAAATGTATGCAGCATGCAGGAAAGATAACACATCTAGTGGAAATGAATTCATGAAGTGCTTTGTTCACAGGCTTCTTAAAGCTGTTCCGTTTGTAGCTTCCAGCTCTAGTTTTTAGGTTAATTTCAAACCTTTTTATTTTATGTAAAGCTTTTAAAGGCTCAGGTCCCATTTATTTAGCAGGACGTATGATCCGAAGATGCTCCTCTTCTAATGGTTCCAAGAATAAATAAAACCACAGTGAGAAACTAAGTCTTCACATACAGGCTATAAAAAGCCTCCGCAAGCCCCTTCAGCCTAAATGTAAATGCCAAAACAGAAGACTCAATACTGCATTCCAGCACACCATAATAAGAGCAACTTAGCTGTTTATACTAGAGCTCTATTATTTCGCACCTTGCTCAAAAATAAAAAAAATTAGCATTACAAGCAGTTACTGACCCTCTATCCTGCTTCTATCTGCATTATTCTGCTGCCACATCTATATTACAAAGCTACTCTTTGGAAAGTGTGACCAGAGATATTGGAAATTTCAGTAACAATAAAGAAATGATTTAATATTTTTACAGTGTCTTGAATGTATACATGACATTGTAGAATGAGAAGGAGAGGATGGAGGAACTATTTGGCCTAGGTCCCCAGAACACTCGAATACCGCTTGCCAGCAGTTTGCTGGAGTTTTTGTTTTGCTCTCCCTCATTGTCAACTAGCCATACGATACATTTTATTTATAACACACTTTAACTGTAATGATTTGTTTGTATTAATCAAATATGGTTTTTTTTCAGTTTTACTGTGTGTTAAGTTTTTACATGAATATTGAAAGATTTATCAATTTACTGTTACTGTATTATAACTGTAAATTTGTGCAAGCACTCTGTACTTTACAAAAATAAATGATCTTGAATAAATTGAATATGTTCACTTATCCAAAAAATATTTATAAGTATTCAGAATGTTATTAAATTTCATTTTGTGCAACCATAATATTTTATATATGTGTCTGTGAATGTTTACTTGCTTCTGAAAGCATGGTTAAGTTAGTCAATTAATTAGAAATGGGTGATTAATACATTTAAACAGTCAGATGTATTGGTAAATGTAATGTGCATAAAAGTAAGTTGTAGCCCACCTTGATGAGTGTAGGCAGGAGTAGAGACTTCTATCTCTCTGTCTGCTCTTCCTTCAGTCGATGCACGCATACCTGTCGCCGAGTATTTTATTACATTCAATAACATATTGTGAAAGTCTGACAAACTTCAATTACAAAAACAATTATCAGTTGAGATTCACATGCAACCTGGATCCAACTTGCGCAATTTAGGTACTTTCACATTGATTATACAAATCCTTTTTCCATCATAAACGGTAATTTTTATAATATTTTTTAACACAGGGCCTAACCCAGACTGTTCTACCTAATTAAAGAGAATAAGGTACCCTTTTGCCTGGTGGTTGTGAAGGTACTGACATCCCTTCTTACCAAGTCTATCTTTAACTAAACTAGGGCAGATTTCTTACCCTACTTGTCTTGTCTGTAATCTTTAGGTTGGTAGTTTCTAAATGCAAGACTTCAACCTAAAGGAATGTAAAATAAAGAACCATTACAGTACCATGAGAGGATTATTTTGCCAACATAACAAAAGGATAATTGAAATAAAAATTAAAGTAGAAATAATATACTATAGCATCCATATGCAGTACACTCTGTAAAATAATATTCAAATGCATTCTTATCCTAAAGCATAGCATCAATCAGACCAGCATGAAGCCTGTTAAGCAGCACACTTATCTGAATGCTATATTAAATGACTCTGTAATTTAAGCGCTTTAAGCTTAATTAACAAACATTTTTAGTAATCATTTTTTATTAAAAATGCATTTTTATACATTCAAATAAATGTTTCATCACTAGATTTGTATTATATTTTGTTGTCATAATTTCTTTGTATTTGGAGCTGTGACTGCAGGTTTTTGTTCCAACCAACTTAGGTTTTTCATTGGACTCTTAGCCTAAGTAAGTGAGTCATTATTTCCCAGTTTCTGTGTTTTGGAGTCAATGTAGAAATTACAAGCTAAGTTTGGTAGATTGTTATAAAAATGTAATAAGCAATTATATGGGGAATATGTAGGTTTTTTTTTTAGTTGTTAACAGTATTTTCAACCTAATTTTCATTCTGCTTTTCCAGGTGTTCTGATTATTTAATTGATTATTTACTAATTAGCGAGTCTGACACTGAAGTCATTGCTGCTTTCATCATCCTGGATGTCTGATGTGCTGGTTGTTAATTGTCACTATTAGGCCAGGTATATACTTCACACGACATGATGCATGTTCCAGCGGACACTACTGCTACACATGCATTTTACTGTTTGTACCTGCGTGCATATTATACGTACATCTGGAAGATTCCACCAGGTGGCAGTGTGAGATATCATCACAGTGAGAAAACGTTCGGCTTTGCTGTGTTGTGAATTGCCTCAAACATCCATTAAATTCCGAGGACACCTTGCCACAATATCTCTGAAAAGGATGTTTAATGATTACATCCATCAGTCCAGGGATGTGCCCATTCCAGCAAGCAATGGGCGCAAGAAAGAAACAAAATCCCTGGACGGGGCATCAGATCATCACAAGGTGAACACAAGCATACACATACACTAGCGTCACCAAATCCCCAAAACTTCATGTCTTTGGAAAGAAACCGGAGCACACTGTGGAAACCCACCAGGAAAACATGCAAACTGCATAATGCTACCACTCTGCCACTGTGCCGCCACAACATGTGTAATTATTATCAGTATCCATTATTTAGATGAAGTTAACAACTTATCTGTAAATTGTAACATACATACTTTAATGCATTTCATCATGAAAATGATTTCAAGCTTAAATTTAAAGATTCTAAATGTGCATAGAGCTGGAATATCATAAATGTAATGCATTTGGCGATTGCTGCTGTCAGTTCAGGAGGAAGCCCCAGAAGTACATAGTGATTAACAACTGGGTCGGTTTTAAGATGATGTTTATGACGGTCTACCTTAATGATAAAGTAAACTACGAGGTTAAAGCGAACATTTCAAGATTAAAGCCGAAATTTCCACTTTAATCACAAAATAGTCGTTTTCACCATGCCCTTAATTTTTTTCTCTGTGATTGTTATGAAGGTGCAAAAAAAAAAAAAGACAGCAGAGAAGATGGTATGCAAGACCTTTAAAATGTTATCATGTCATTATGTTGGGGAAAGCTTGAATATAAAAGCACCACAAATGTATTTGTATGTCTGCATTTTGCTTCACCACATCGATCCATTCATCAAACATGGAAGGAAGCACATTGATCCCAGAGGATCCACATAGCTACTTTCTGTCACATGTAGATAGTAAACAGAGACTCTGATGTCACATTCCGACTTTTACCACACTGCACCCCCCAACATTTTGCTGGTACTGCAACTCATGCATGCGTGTGTTTATTTCTAAGGATGTGCTCCGAGGATGCGTCAAATGAACGCTGGGAAAACATGGAAGCCATGATACCATGAACCCTAAGCGTTAAATGAAGGGACAAACTACACAGGAAAAGGGGAAAACAGCAAAAAAGAGAGTTAAGCATTTATAGCTTTAGAAAAAAATACAAATATTTCTAAATGTCTTATAAAAACCATACTGTTGTGTTATTCTGAATGCAACATAAGAGAAGAGTAAAAAAGACCAGCTAATAAATAGAGATCATTTGTTATAGATTATTATTGTGAATCTGGATGGAACAAAAACCTGCAGCACAGGGCGTCCCCAGGACGGAGTTTGGGAACCAATGCTAAAGAAAACCATATTTTTATATGTAAAAAGGTTTTAACATACAAAATGAACCCACTTTTGTAATAAAGTATAATTTTCCATGTAAATTTGTTTTAGATATTAGCCACTTTAAAAACTCTTACAGGTTAGTTAATCATTCAATAAAACAATTGGTATGAACAAAATTTATCAAAATAATTGGTTATTAGCACTACGGGCCAAGATTTTATTGAGGGTCACCAAAAAACTTCGAACACTTCAACATCTCAGAGCAAATGTGTCAATAGCTCAGTCACAGACTCTTAATACTGACCATGGAAGAGGAACTGTAGCCTACAGCACTAGACCTTAATTGTGTGAATGCATTACACTTAGACTGGCATTGCTTACAGTTAATACTTGGCCTTGACGACTGAAACAGGCAACAGTAAAGAGATGACTCTTGTAGAAATCTTCACACTAACTCTGCTGAATACTTGATCCAATTTAAGCTGCAGTTTTAGAATTTATGAGCTTTGTGCCTGAAGGGTAAGTCAAATATATACTGTAAGGGCATAGCTGGGGCTTACAAACATAGGCTTGTTAATTTAAAATTGTTCACAATCATAACTGCACCCAATGTCTTTATCTTAGTCATAGAGCTAGAGCACGAAAGGGGAACATTTCAATCTGTGTCACAAACTGTTCAGAAATAACCTAGACATCCCCCACCAATGCAGAGTATTCTAGGTACAATTGTGATTACCACAACTGGCAAGCCTGGATTAGGACTCCCACAGGCCCTTGGGTGACTTAACTCCTTAACAGAGAGTTGGTTATATTTTTAACAATGCAGCACACAGAAACCCATTACTTTAATGCTGCACAGTATTTCCCACTCTTGCGTTCAGCAGCACAAAGATACGATCATTTCATCAAGAATTCTCACTTGGTCATTTTGGCATGCTGAGACTTGATTATTTCATTGTGCCATAATGGAGTGCAACCCAGAACTCCTTTATGGTAGATCTGCCCAGACATTTGGTTATCAAATGGCATCAATTCTTTTTCTATGCCTGTTTAGAATGGCCTACAGATACTGGAAAGCTAGAGGCAGTCCCAGCAGCCGTGGGGACAAATTAGGAACCAGTCTTAATCAAGGCATCTGCCCAATGCTGGTCATATTCACACATCTAAAGCCACTCAACCTGATCCAGTACACTGCATTACTAATCAACCAATCGACAATTCTTCTGTTGTTAGAATAGCCAGCAGTACTTGCATATTCTACATAGACAGTGTAACAAAAAGGCGCTATATAGGCGCCTGACCCGACACAGACTCACACCAGAGGCACGTATAAAACCAAAGAACTTTTTACTTTTCTTCACCTGTGTGGCACGTCTTCCATGTGTCTCACAGGCACAACACAGTCCGAAAACACACCACACAAAACCCCATACTCTTCTTCTTCAACCACCACTCCTCCGTCAAGCTTCATCCTCCTCCTCCCAACTCTGGTCATTGAGTGGTGGCTGCTGGTTCCTTTTATAGTCCACCCGGAAGTGCTCCAGGTGGTTGACTGCCGAGTTCCGGCTGCACTTCTGGGTGTGGCGAATACACTGCCCCTACGGGCTCAGGAGTCCCATCTGCAGCACCCCCTGGCGTGGGCAGCACCCAACTCCAATTCCCATGGAGCCCTGCATCCAGGGGGAGGTATTGCACAGTCCATGGCTGCTCCCCCGAACATATAATGAAGGGGCGTCCCGGCCAGGCATGGACCCCCGCCATCCGCCACAACAGAGACTACTTTAAACCCAAATCTCTAAATATTTTAGGCAGCACTGCCAACCAGTGCCCCAGACTACTGCCAAAAAACTGCCTTTATACTTTTCTTGTTCCCAGGACATCTTAAAATCTCAGCCAGCGGGGAAAGAGTACATGGCAACAGTTAAAATAGATTTTATTCCGTTATTTATATAAACACAAAATGCATACTTAATATACTCCAAGATCTTTACTTTCTGCTCTCTTTTGAGACATAATAAATCTAAATGAAAGCTTCTCAGCATTCAGTATATCATCACAGTAAACACCACTTTTAAAAATCACTAAACACTACAATAAAAATAACAATAGTACCATACTTTGAAAGAAGTTAATCATTAAGGTTATGATTTTCTTTTTACTAAGGATACTTAAAAGGTTCCTTTCCTCTTCTATGTCCAGAGGCATAACTTAATGTTTGTCTTCCTGATCTACATGTCCCAAAAGAGCTTTTAATTCAAAGAAGTTTGTTTCATCAAACAAGATCCCAATTCTGTATTTTCATACTCTTGCCTCTACTTTTTTTCTACAAATAGTGAATTATTCTGTGAGGATTTCAAGTCTGCAATTCTTTTACCTACAGCAGACCAACATTTTTTACCTTTCTTATGTTTCTCATATAACCTGTGATCAAAGGAAAAGCTATACTGAGAAAAACACTAAGACTGCCAAATGTATACTGTATGAAAAGTGTCTTTTTTAACAAATAAAGTGCACAGCTTGATAGTGAAGGATTAACAAAAAGGGAATCCAAAGTATACCATTAAAAATAAATAACTGTTGATTGACTGATCTGGTCCTCATGCCTTTTCACTTTTGGATATAACTGGCCCACTTACCCATCTCCAGTCTGTCTCTCTCTCTCTCTCATAGTGTGCTACGTGTGACTGCTATGCGTTACACATGTCATTTGCAATATGACATAATGAAGGTCTTATTTCATAAGACTGCAGTGTATTTAAAGCAGTGTCTGAACTTTGATGCAAAACATAGTCTAGTTTAGTTTATACCTTTTAGTTTAGCAATCTTCTGAAAGTCCATATTCTGCTGACATTTTGTACATCTACTTTGGCTATGTATGGCTCATCTACTGTAACATCCTTATAATTCTTTTCCTCTTGATTAACAATTCTGTTAGCCTGAAATTATGGGAGACTCCCAACAAAACTTAATAATGACTTACTTCTGAAAAAGTCCTCCCATTGCACAACTCTAAAATGACAACAAGGGCTCACTTTTGATTTGGGACTATGTGCGGCTCACTCTCAGCTAGAAGATGTTTTGTTCTCTGGTGAACCTTTCATCATTGCTCTTCTTATAAAATCAGGCAATGCTGATACCTATGGTGTTTTTAATAAAAAAAAAATCTGCGTTACTGGAACAATTCATCAGTGAAGGCATATAGTGAAACTATTGTGTCATCATCAAGCAATTCCTTTTCACTTTCATAAATGTGTGCTACTTTTACACTACTATTCTGATTTGAGCAGATTAGATTTTTTCCAAATATGTCTAAAAAAAAAAAACAAAAAAACACAGTAGCTTGGATTTGGGTGAAATCCCACATAGTATCTGAATTTTTGTCTGATCAGATACATGCCACTTTTATATGTGGTACCAAATTCCATTTCTATTCTGATAGCCTATATCCGATTTGAGTTTAAACAGTCAGATTGGATTTTCACACACGTGATTGGCTTCATTTCTATACAGTCATAGAGGATGAAGTGAGCAGTCAGTGGTCAGTGAATCAATTACTTTTTTAATGTACAAATATTCAAATGTTACTCATCTCCTTCAAACATTCTCCAGTCATTCACAGTTATCAAAGGAGCTAATGAAACAGTTTCACCACTTCAGTCTTTTTGTATATGTAAAATCTTCATTGAATCGAGGTCAAAGAAGTAACAGCAGAAACTGTGAAGGCAAACAATACTAACTCACCATATTCAGAAAAACAGCTCTGTTTCCAAAACAGAAAACTGAATAGTATCAATGGAAAAAAAATGTGGGAAGCAAAGATTATTGCTGACCTCCGTTGAAATCACAACGTATCTATGTATATGTTCAAACTACATCTATTCTAGACAATGTAATGTTGATATCAAACACGTCAGAACGGATTTCTTCACCAGTTTCAATTCTGGCATCAAGACCTAGAAAAGGAGGTCTTGGAGTTTCCACAACACAAGGATTAAATACTTCTTTTCTTCTGATGGCTTTATTCCAATGTTGCATTAAAATAATCATTTGACATATCAGTCCTTTCAAGTACAAATATTGCAGAGAACAAAATCTCAGTGTAGGATTTTTTATTTAATAAAATTAGAAAATTAGTGAAGTGACTGAATACTTTGGCAAGACACTATATACCAGTTCTAGCACTTTCATTTCCTCCGCTTCATTTTCTATGACACAGAATTAGATGCTCTCCAGGGCTATAGAGAAAGCTCTGACCAGAATGTAGCTCTGTTTTAGGGGAAACAAACTAACAAGTTTAATAGGAGGTTAAAGTACGTCTTCAAATTTTTTTCAAAATTTCTCTAGAGTTTTACAATCCACACTTGCTTGTCCATTTGGTTATTGAGAGTGAGTAAGGCAAATTAAAAAAAAAAAAAAGCACTGACAATTCAAAGATGCTTCATACAGTTATGCAGATATGCCTTAATTCCAAGAGACCCACATAATACTAAATGCTGCTACAGATGAAAAATAATAATACATTTTATTTATATAGCACCTTTCCCATGCTGTTTGCAGACAACACTGAAGCATGGTATAGGTTTCCTGCAGGTTTGGAGTTACATATACATAAACTGACTTGGTGATTTGATCAAAATTGTAGTGCTGAGAAGTACAGGCATATTCTTATCCATCATGCAGTCACATCAGAAATGTATCTGATTTATCCCAACTTTATTCTGCAGCATGACAATGACCCAAAGGGAGAAGGAGATGAGGGCACATACATTTGAAAAATATTGCAAGGAATAAATTACACAGGAAAATATTTCCACTTGTCTCTCTTAATTTCTGATTTGGTGTGCAAAACCAGCTACTGTAAAGTGACTTTCTGAATTAGAAATACACATTCATATAATTATATTTTAAGAAATATACTACATTACAATACTTCCAAACATTTATGAACTGCAGATCATACAAAGACATTACAGAATTTTGCCAGATCATTTTGATACTTCAGCAATAATGGCTGGGTAAATTGAACAGAGCAGACACGGTCATCAAACAAACTTCACTGCTCAATGAACCATAGGCCTTCCTAAAAAAACCTGCATTAAGCCAATCTGAAGTAAAAACTTTGGGGAGAAAAAAAGTCATCCTCAACAATTTATCAATTCCATGGTTAATGGCCATACATTTTTTGTGCTAACCTTGAACTATTCTATCTTAGTTCTCTTGACATTTTCAGATTAGGTTCAGACTGCAAAAGCCCCTCAGCTATTACATGTTCCCTTGATGAGCCAATAAGCATTATAGATTAATCATATTAATATTACTTCCAAATAGCCTGGTTTAAAACCAAAAGTTCAACCTTTATACTCTGAGAGGATTTACAGCCTGCAGTTTAAATGTTCTGATATTAAAAGAATGGCTTTGTTACCTTTTTGGCAGCTGGCCCCATGGAGATCAATATTTAAGACTCCTTTACGACATCAGGAAGCCACAAAATCACTTTCCTCAACTTCACAGGGAGACACTACTACATAAAATATGTATGAATTGCACTAGGTAAAATAAATGTTAAAAGAAGATGTTAAATCTCAGTTCTTTGTGTGTCTTTTATTAAAGAAGCTTGAATAAATAATAGATGGAGAAGATTTCTTAAAATACATCAATCAAGTGTTTTTTAAACAGAGTGAATCTCTCTCTTTCTTTTGCTTGCCTCTCTATACAGTACCTTAGTTTACACAAAGTAATTTTGAATAAATATTATATTTTTAAAATAACCACACATTTTGATTTACTAAAAACAGGATTAGGTCATTAAAGTAAATAACATACTAATTGAAAAAGGAAACGCTATTTTCAGAAATAAGTTATCTATAGGTTATGTATTTTCATAAGAAGTTGTCAGTTTGTTTTAGCTGTCTTACCAATTATGCAGCTTGTACAGTGAACAAGTGTCTCTTGCCAAACACAATTTTATCCAGCAAGTCCAGGAGAACCCATGTTTGATCAGATCACCCTTACAAAGGTCTTAATTCAAAGATTACAGCAAGTTAAATGCCACACTTTGTCAGTCTTATGAGCACCCCACCATGCCCTGAATATCTCCAAAAACAAAAGAGAAGGCCAGTGGAAAAGTGTATGTGGGTATGTCACATGCTGGTGATGCTAGACAATACAGATTAAGCCATACCATACCCCAAATGCAGACAAGGTTTCAGTAGTCAGGACAAATGACTGTCCAAGATCTGGTCATGAGAGCAGGACTAGCACATCAAACTGATTGTTGTTATCTTATGTCAATTAAATAATAAAATGTCATATACACCAGTCTCTGCTGCTTAATTTCAACTAACTGTAATAAACTGTATCTAAGCACTGGTAGTTAGGCGACATGCAGTACAGTCCATCATTTCAATTCTTTTTTACAATAGTGCAAAAAACGTCTATTAGGGAATTTTGAATTACTCTTATTTAAAATCAGCATTTAAGAAGTGCATTTTTCAGTAGTGAACTACAAGTGTTAAGAGAAATGGCATTGCTTATTCAACACATTCTAATTAATTTTTTCATTTGGGATATCGTACATTAAAATAAATACAGTCAGCTGTGGCTGTCCATTGATCAGATGATGACACCATCCTTCCATTTGACCATCTCCATCACACATATCCTGTGTTTACACTGATGGGAGAACAGGCCAATTTCGGGAAAGGCAGACCCGGGGGCACGATGGGCAAAGGAATTGCCCCTCAGGTGCAATGGGTTGATTTCGATGGTGATGTCTTGCCATTCTTTTTTTCCTCTGGTTGATGTGTCTAATGTTGTTCAAAGTGATTGACTCCATTTATTGTCTGTCTCCAAAGTGTGCAGTCCTCAGCAAGTGTCTCAAACTGTATATGTGAAATGCAGCAGACCTTGAAAGAACATTTCAAGTAGTCCTTCCAGCATTTCTTCAGTCTACCTTGAGGTTGGGGTTCTTCAGCAAGTTCACCAAACAGAACCATTGGGGGAAGCCAGGACTCATCCATGCGGATAACGTGTACAGTCCAGCGGAGGACATGGTTGACCAGCAATGCCTCAATGCTAGCAGATAAGCAGCATGCCAGAATTGTAGTGTGTGGAACTCTGTCTTCCCAAGTTATGCCCAGGATCTTCTGGAGGCTGCAGATGTGGAATACTTCTAGTGTGCTGATTTGCTTGCAGTAAGGAGTCCATGATTCACATCCATAAAGGAGTGACGATATATATACCTTGGTTACAATGCAGAGATGCAGAGATTTTGGCTACTGAAGACACTCTTGTATTGGCAGCTGAATGCAGAGGCTAGTTGGAGGCAGATCGCAATTCCCTCAGTCAAAGAGGCATCACTAGATATTATACTTACAAGATACGGGAGGCTTGTATGTTCCCCAGTGTCTTAATGCCAGTCTTGATGCCCACAAGATGATCCGAGTGCTGGAAGTCAGTCTGAAGGGTCAGTGTCTTGGAGATGCTGATTTGCCGGCCCATCCAAGAATAGGCAGCATCATCATCATGATTATCGAGGAGGTTTTTGAGTAGGCAGACAATCTTTGGAAGTTGAACATATTGCCATCTAGTTGGTACCAGATATGCACTCCATCAGTGGTGTCCAAAAGAATTTCTTCAGAGAAGAGTGTTTGCGACAAGGTAAATGTTGAAAAGCACCAGACCCAAGACACAGCCTTGCTTGACACCAACAGTGATTTTGAAGGGAACAGATGTTTTCCCACTAACAAGGACACTCACCTCATTCCATCACGGAAGAGGCAGAGCATAGTGAGGAATCTTGGGGGACATCCAAACTTACGGAGCACTTCCCAAAGCATCTCACGGTTAATGGTGCCAAATGCTTTCCGCAGGCTGATGAAGGCAAAGCTGAAGTTTCGCTGGTGTTCTTGAACCATCTCTAGGAGTTGGCAGATAAAGAAGATCATGTCAATTATGCTGCGTTTGGGACAAAAGCCAGCTTGCAACTCTGGAAGTACTCGGTCTGCAGTGTGACAAAGTAGCAGCACAAGCAAAACATGGCCGAGGATTTTCCTAGCAACATCCAGCAGTGAAAAACCATGATTGGTGCCACAGTCCAATCGGTTCCTCTCCTTGTATATGGAGACAATGGTAGCATGTTTACATGAGTTAGGAATTTTGCCAAGCTTCTAGCACAGAGTACCTCATATTTATATATATCAGCAGGTATAGTGTTTTCACAAGCAGCCTTCTTGTTCTTATGGGCTTGGACAGCAGTTTGGACTTGGTGGAGAGTTGGGCACTCATCTATTTCTGGGGAGTATGGGATTCTTCTCAAGGACTGAAGGATTCACTGGGATCATTTGATTCAGCAATTCTTGAAAGTGATCTGCCCAATGATCCAAGATCCGTTGCTTGTCTTTGAGGAGTGTTGCACCATCTACAGTCTGGATTGGAGCTATATTATGTCAAAAAGGACCATAAATTCCTTTGATGGCATTGAAGAACTTATAGGTCTTGCTTTCATCTGCATAGCATTGGATTTCAGTGGCTTCAATAACCCACCAATTGTTCTGGATTTCACGGAGCCTGCATTGTGTAATCCATGTAGAATTTTTTCGACTTTTGCTGGGGGGTAACTGATGACGGATTTGCAAGATGAGCTTGGAATGCTATATTTTTGGCCTCTGTTGTGGAAGAATCTTGTCTGTGGCCTCCTCGAACCAGTATGGACTCTTCCTCAGGGTGAATCCAAGGGCTTTCTTGGAGGAGGGAGGACTGCAGGGCTGTGAGCAGTGAGGTCCACAGTTCATCAACATAAGGATTGGTAACCATGATGTCACCATCCATGGTTGGGATCTGGATGTGTTCAAGCTGGGTGTGAGGATGACTTGTCAATGTGTTTCTGGTGTCAATGGTTGCAAGGGATGCAATGTTGAGGCGTGGCTTGGGGGATTGTCTTCTAGTAGGTGGTCTAAGTACAGTGTGAAGAATGGATCGGACAAGTCTATGGTCTGTCTAGCATTCTGCTCCTCGCATCGTTCATGTGATCAAGACATCCTGGAGATCTCGCCAACAGACAATCATATAGTCCAGTGTTATAGTGTTGTATTGTCTTTGTTTGGGAGATGAAACATTGTGTTGGTAATAGACAGTAAAATAAATACAGTAGTGCACTAAATAATTTAATTTTGTACCAGTAAAATAATTATTAAATAATTATTAAAAATATAAATAAATATTTTTCTCATCTCTTGTGCTTGAGCCAATTGCCAACCAGGGGCAAAAATAAAAGTATAATGCCTCCAGCACATTTTGGCCTCTGTATAATTGCCTTACAGTGTGGCTCTGTCTTCACAGGATGTTTCCTGTGCCTTGCACTATCCTGAAAATGTCTTTGCACTGGTACCCCTTTGAATGAATAGATAGATAGATAGATAGATAGATAGATAGATAGATAGATAGATAGATAGATAGATAGATAGATAGATAGATAGATAGATAGATAGATAGATAGATAGATAGATAGATAGATAGATAGATAGATAGATAGATAGATAGATACTTTATTAATCCCGATGGGAAATTCACAATAGCATCTCTCCACAATATACTTTCAAAACTAAAATTCCTGTTAAGTCAAAGTATATTAACATTCTGCAAATGAGAAATATTTTACATACCAACACCTAGCTTTCTCAAAAATCACCTCGACCAGACTATTTAGTTTAGTACCATAACAGCTCTAACATGAAAGCTTCTTCACTAGTCAAAACAAGTTTTTCATTAAAAATTAGTTACATTATAAATGACCTTATTGAAACTGAATCAGTACAAAAGTTTAGGTATGTATCTGATCCTGTTACTTATGGCAGACCCTTAAATATAACCAGCTCATCCACAGAGCACTAAAATGCCAAAATCCCTGAAAAAACAGCACATGTAAAGTATGTTAATATACTACTTCTAGTAATGTATATTTTTAAAAGTAATGTATGCTATTTTACCCTACTTAGAGAACTTCATTACACTTCTTAAAAAAACAAAGATTATAGCTGTAGGTAGCAATTGTCTGTTGTCCAAAACTCCACAGAAAAGTGAAGCATCAGTCGGTTTCAAACGAGAGCATCCAATAACAATAACAAATGAAATCTGATTAAATGAATAAAGGAACTATTTTCTGATGAAAAGATTCATTATAATAGAAAATTGTCAAAATAAAGACAGAAATGAGTTAAGGTTCTGAAAAAGTATAGCTTAATTTAGTTTACTTTTTCTTCACCTTTGGAATTCGAAGCACAAATTATTCCAGAAGAATACACGTCAAAATTATGGATTTTTTTCATAAAATTTTATTTACATGTGAAACATTGTATCAAATGGAAGACAAACTAAACTCTATGATCACAGTACTAGTCTGCAAGAACATATGAGTGTACATTATGGCGACATTATCCCAAGTTTCATCATTCTTTTTCAGAGAAAACACATTTTCTGTGCTCTACTACAACCTTCTGAGAGACAGTGGGAAATGACAATAACTCGTTTTTTAAACATTCCAGGAAAAACGTATGGATTGAATGTATGCAGTGTGATGGACGGCAGGCATTTCAGCCTGGCTGGGACGTCCCTCAACAGAGAAAAGGAAGAAGAGTAGCCTTTTCAGGGCACTACATTCCCCGGGACGCAAGATGGCAGCTTCCCTGGACGGAAATGGTTCCCCAGATTCCCTGAGGGCAACAAGGGACATGGAGTCCGTTTCTTCAGCCCTGTTGGATGCCGTGGACGCCGCCAGGGGGAGCTCACCAGGGGACTATTCCCGTTACACTAACCCTGAAGTACTTCAGAGTCACAAGGACGGAAGCCCGCAGTACTTCCGGGATACTTGATGAAGGAAGATGTGGCGTTTGACCCGGAGAAAAAATACTTCCGGGTCATGGACTATAAAAGGACTCTGGGAATACCAGCAAGCCGAGCCAGAGTTGGGAGGGAGTGTGACGGAGCTGCTGGGAGTGGAGGATTGTGTTATTGATTATTGCTTTATTACGGAGAATTGTGGAGTGTGTGGTGCACTGTGCACTTTATTGGAGAATAGTATTAAAGAATCTTCTTGGTGCTTTTAGCGTGTGTCCTGGACGTCTGTCTGGTGGGTTCAATGGGGCAACAGAGACCCCTGGCGTCCACAGCAGGTAGTTTTGGGAAATTACACTTTCACTTTAAGTCCACTTCAAAACACACCACATAAGTTACAGTAGCCCATTTATAACATGTATGAATCATCACTCAGAGTTTTAAAAACATGGCCTGTTGACATTTGAACAATCAGTTAAATTTTAATAAATTCTGACAAAATTCCCTTACTCCACTTAATCCAATGTTAGGGTTATGGAGAGCCAGAGCTCATCTCGGCAACTTTGGGCAAACCATGAATCTTATCATCAGGCTTACTCAAGTCAGGTCATATCACACATCTACACTCATTCACAGCAGGCTAATTAACTTAACATATCTTTAACATATGGGAGGAAAATAAACACAAGCAGATAAGAGGTTTTTTTTTTTAAAAGCAGGAAAAACAGGTGGTAATCATGCCTAGGACATGGCACTTTCATCTAGGAAAAAAAAAAACCAGCAGCCAGTTTTCCACAAAGAGTTCTTGTGCTTTAGAGATTAGCAGTCTCCAGCTATTCTCTTGTTACTTTCCTTAATAGCCGTTATCTTACTGATCATTCAAAAAATGTTTAAATGTAAATTCCCCTTTTGTTTATTATGGCATAACGTAAATTGTGATTGAATTTTCTATCATGCATCCTTTGTCACAGTAAATTCATACTTACAGTTGTTATGTTAATAACCAAAAAAGCAGCCCCATTCTGCTAATGCATGCTTGTGTCTTCAAAGTCCTTACTCCTTACATAATGTAAATATTGGGTAAAGAAATCATGACAATCCCATCAATGGTGGAAGATGAAAATTCATATTTTAAGATACTTTTTTAAAATATGTAAAATCTACTGTCTTTTTGGGAACTTTTGACAAGCACAAGACAGTATTAACGTTCAGGTTCTCCATATCCTTGCTTGCATGCCTGACTAATATGCAAGATGTCATTACTAATCACAGTTCTCAGTTGAATTTATTTATTAAATGGGAAAAAGCAGTCAATTTTAACAAAATTTTTGATGTATTGTTTTAATCATATTTTCTAAGACCACTTTGAGTCTAACTAAACTTTTATGAAACACATTATCAAAATAAAATACACATAATTTAAAATGAACTGCTCTTGCAGAGGGATAGGTTATTCAGTTATCTTCATGAATATATGAAACACACCTGTATGCAACATATACATTCAAACATTGTTATCAGGAAAACTGTGTATGTTTACTAAAGTGTTATGTAATAGCTATAATTTTACATAGTTCCAATAAAACTCTCCAAGATATACTGAGCAACAAATACGACATACTTTTTAAAGGAATTTAATATTCCTTGAAGAAGGAATAAAATAAGAGTAACTGTTATATTTTATGTGAAAATAATGAATAAAAACACCTAGTACAACATAAGTCTTGTCTCAAGAGCTATATGATCTTACTTCACACACCATTTTAGGTTGCTTAGTAACCATTTGCAAAATGTACTAGGAGGAGAATGAAGCTATGAACCCTTCCTTATAAAATTATGTTTTACAGAAACCGCACCAAAAATAATGTGTGAACAATTCAGGTGAAGACTTTACTATATGCATCATTAAATACTACAACTATTGTATAACGTAAATAAATGCAATGCCTGAAAATTTAGCAAATAACAAATATCTGATCCTGTTCTTTTATTATACCTCATTATAAGAGAAAGTGTAACTGTGGTCAGATATTACTAAATCCTAATTTTAATCTGATGATCCCAGAAAAAGAACATTGATAGTACTGGTAAAATATAAGTATAATAAAAAAGTAGAAATCGGTGCAGAAAAGTATGCCTACTAAAAAAAAATAGATTTTTTTGTTACATAACAATGAAAATGAGCAGTTTGTGTGAAACATGGCCAAAAGATTAAAAGACACACAAGCAACACTTTTCAGGGCATCCTGTATAAATATAACAGATAAGATCTGAAAAATAGAAAAAGCGAACACAGATGAAGAAACTGAATCATCCAAAAATCATAGCATATTAAATATTTAATCAAGGTATATTGGAGCTTGTACTTGATTATAAAAACTATTAAAAATACAAAATAATATCAAGCCATCTAAGGACCTACACAATAAAAGCAATCAAAGTAAACATCCCATCCACCTTCTGCTGACTGCCTAAGAAGCACTACACTGTAATACATTCTGTATGTCAAATGCCATATTTTGTTACTTCAATGCCAAATTTGACTAAATCAGCATCTTTTAATATAGTCCTAGAGTTAAAAAGATTCTGATAAAATATTGATCGAGAGGAAAAGTGATGCAGACAAACTAAAACCATCCTAACTGCAACATGATATAGAAACAAAATATTAATCATAATACTGGCAAGAAACAACCTGAAGCATTATTTGAGATAGATTACATGTAGTGCTGAACATTGATATAAATAATTTAGAAAAGACATACTAGGTCAAAAAGGTGTAGGTAAAATATGAAAATGTGCATTATTTACTAATGAGGGTTGGATTTCATATTAGAATATTCATGATAGTATAGTAATTAATAGCTGTAATTTAACAATTAATAAATGTGAGTTGTGTTACAGATGGTGAGGGTGAAATAGACACTATACGCAAACAATAACTTTAGAAGTTGAAATCCTGTAAAAATGAAGAATTTAAAATACAGAATCACTAAGTCCTATTGGTTTATTGAAATACTTGGTCTTTAGTTTTAATAAAAGTAACAGGAAAAGAAAACACTAAAGTAGATCATTGACAATAGTTTTAAGAAATGCTAAGATAAATGATAAGATGAGAAGAAAAGGGACATAGAGAAGAAAAAGGAAGTTGCTTTACTCTGCATTAAATTTATAAATCTATATGTGTGTGTGTGTGTGTGTGTGTGTGTTTGTGTTGTGATAGATAGAGGTCTCCGTGACCCCTTGAACCCTCAGACTAGACGTCAGACACCAGGTAAAAGTCCAAATATAATATTTATTATTATAAATAAGTGCACAAAGCACCCTCCTCTCCACAATACTCAATAACAAACCACAATAATCAATAATCAATCCTCCACACTCCCAGACGCTTTGCCACCCTTCCACCCAGCTCAGCTCAACGTCTGGGATTTCCCATAGTCCTTTTATAGTCCTGATCCGGAAGTGTTTCGCCCTCTGTCCACGTGACTAGGAACGCTTCCGGGTCATATAAAAACTCTTCTTTACCCCGGAGGCACGTCGTTTCTTCCTGTCATGTGATCATGACGCACCTCCGGGTTATAGGGCACATAAGAGTCCGACAACCTCCCTACAGCGACTCCTGGAGGCCCCCATGGTATCCAGCAGGGCTGTGCATATAAACTACAGAGTCCATGATGCCCTGCTGGAATTCGGGGCACGTTCATGCTGTCGGGAGAGCTCCTCCTGGCGGCCTGGGGGTGAGGGCCGGAGTAGAAAGCCGGCAATCCTTCACAGTGTATATTATATATATGTATGCATACCAATGACACAAATATTAATTCTCACAAAGTTTGCTGCCTCAGTTTTTATGATGGCAATTTGCAGATACTCCAGAATGTTATGAAGAGTGATCAGAGGAATTGCAAGTAATTACAAAGTCTTTCTTTGCCATGAGAATGAACTTAATCCCAAAAAAATAATTTCCTCTGCTGTTGTAAAGAAGGATTCAGGGCACCTAAGAAAAGCAAGCGCCAGGACCGCCTCCTGAGGTTGATTCAGCTTCAGGATTAGAGCACCACCAGTGCAGAGCTTGCTCAGGAATGACAGCAGGCAGGTGTGAGTGCATCTGCATGCACAGTGAGGCAAAGACTTTTGGAGGATGGCCTGGTGTCAAGAAGGGCAGCAAAGAAGCCATTTCTCTCGAAGAAAAACATCAGGGACACACTGATATTCTGCAAAAGGTATAGGGATTGGACTGCTAAGGACTGGGATAAGAGCATTTCCTCTGATGAATCCCCTTTCTGATTGTTTGGGGCACCTGGGAAAAAAATGTCTGGAGAAGAAAAGGTGAGTGATACCATAAGTCGTGTGTCATGCCAACAGTAAAACATTCTGAGACTGTTTATGTGTGGGGTTGCTTCTCAGCCAAGGGAGTGGACTCACTCACAATTTTGCATAAGAACACAGCCATAAATTAAGAATAGTACCAAAACATCCTCTGAGAGCAACTTCTCCCAACCATCCAAGAACAGACTAGTGACGAAAAATGCCTTTTCCAGCATGATGGTGCACTGTGCTATAAGACAAAAGTGACAACTAAGTGGCTTGGGGAACAAACCATCAAAATTTTAGGTCCAGGGCCAGGGAACTCCCCAGACCTTAATCTCATTGAGAACTTATGGTCAATCCTCAAGAGGCGGGTGGACAAACAAAAACCCACAAATTCTGACAAACTCCAAGCATTGATTACACAAGAATGGGCTGCCAGTCAGTCAGGATTTGGCTCAGAAGTTGACAGACAGCATGCCAGGGCGAATTGAAGAGGTCTTGAAAAAGAAGGGCCTACACTGCAAATATTGACTTATTGCATAAACATAATGCAGTTGTCAATGAAAGCCTTTAAAACCTATGAAATACTTGTAATTATACTTCAGTATACCATAGAAACATTTGACGAAAAGTTCTAAAAACACTGAAGCAGAAAACTTTGTGAAAACCAATACTTGTTCAACAGATAGATAGAGAGATAGAGAGATAGATAACTTTATTTGTCCTCAAGAGGAAATTGAGTCTTTACTGAAGCTCAAGAAAAATATAAAGATAACAATCAACAAATCCTCAACCACACACAAGAACTTCTGGCTTGAATAATGATAAGAGAGCTATTACTTTCTAATAACAGGTTTGTTGGTGCGAGTAGGATGGGTCAGATTATGGTCAGATTTGCCCAGTTGTGTGACAGGTTCACATTTAAAGGATTTTAACATTTAAATGAAGCGGATCCAATTGCCATGTCCAGAAACGTAACATGACTTATGCTGATGGAAGTTTATTATTGTTCCTTCTTTTATTACATTAAGTAATTAACACTTAAGTCAGTAAAAATGTTAAAAATTCTTATGTCTGGAACACTTGATAAAGAAAGCTAGGACTGTGAGATACCATGATACTATACCAGGAGAAACAGGACAGTAAGGAATTTAATCTTAAATGTGCATACTTATTTATTCTCATTCATTTGAAGACTTATTTAATAATGTTTTCAAAAATAATGTATGTGACCACAAGGGATTACCAGTTTAGTACTATAGAATGCTTTACTGGTACAAAATGGTGCAGTACTACAAATTATTTTTGGAATTATCTTGAATAAGTTCTTAAATTGAGTAGTGTACCAACTATTAATTTTGCTTTGAGGGTCATGCACACTAAGACAGAAATTGTATAAAGGACAAAAACATTATGAATGAAATGTTTTTTGTTAATAAGGTGTATTGAACAAAATTCAATTCCTCTTTAAGGTTACAAAAAAAAAAGTATAAAAAGCCATCTGTCCATTGCCCTAGATGTATTATATACTTACATTCAAGCCTAAATAGGCCAGCTTTAGTTGTCTTTTCTTTAATGAAAAGACCCTCTATACTTCTTTACAAGTAGCGTAAAATCAGGGTATTGAAATGTATCTATTTTTTAGCAACTGCAGATTTGTAATACATTATTACTCAGTTATTATATATTAAAATCTGGCACATACAAGGGACGTTCAAAACATTTATGTACTTTTTTTTTTTTTTTTTTTAACTCTGCTTATTAAGAATTTCAAAATCAAATTATATCACTTTTCTACATAGTCACCTTTCTTTAAGATGCAATTTACCCAGCATCGTACCAACTTTTTAATGCCCAATTACTACTCCTCCCGCCTTCACCTTTTCCAACAAAATACGAAAGTGTGGAAACTTTTTGAACGTCCCTTGTAATATAGGCTTTCAGGCTATGTACCTTTTGAACAAAAAAGTAACAATATACTAAATATTATTTTATGAGAAACTGAATCTTGTTACAAAACAAAGTTAATGCTACCCTCATTTCTAAGAAGTTCATGACTAGAGCAGAGACAGCAGATGAAAATATCAGCTCCCTCTGTGTTCTCCCAAAATGCAGCTTTTAAATGCATTTAATCTATGCAGACATTTGAAGGAAACACAGGAGTTTTTATAGTTGATGTGAATATTGTACTCTCCCGAGCAGAAAGTGCATAATTCAATTTCAAACATTATTTTGAAAGTTGTAAAATCAAAAGACAGCAAAAAAGGTTTGCATTGATATACACAGTATACATTTATAAACTGTAGATATTTTGAAATCATATAAAAGCCATATCTGAGAATTTGCTTACTATAACATTTTTTGAACTTGCTTATTTGAAAGATGTAAAAAGACAATATTTTCATATCAGCTTTCAGTATCGGGGCTATTTGTTTTCAACATATTCTCTCATTAAGGAGCTAACTGTTCCACAGCGAGAATGGGACCAACATCTTAAGCAGGTAATCCTCTTTTGATCTAATGCAAAAGACCTTTTTGTTTCCAAGAATAAAACACCTGAATGATACATAAGATTCCTTCAAAATACTCTCCGTCACAGGACGAGTTTAATTTCCTCATTTCAAAATTACAAGTTGATTCCTTAGCCAGTCTGAGAGTACAGGTTTCTCCAATTACATAATTCACAAGTTAATGTTCTTTTCCACCCCAGGGGCAGAAAGGCCATTTCTGTGCTGTAATTGAGAGTCAGTCAAAACAATAAAACAACCACTTCCTCCATAAAGTTTCAATCTTTACATGCTTTATTTAAATAGAAGATTAATTTCCATCTTTGTTGCATAGTTACACAGTAGATAGTGCAGCTGCCTCACAGTTCCAGATTCTGCATTTAAATCACACAGCAGGCTTTGTCCGAGTAGAATTTGCATATTCTTCCTGTGTCAAAGTGTATTTACTTGAAGATACTCTGTCCAGAACTTCCATAATTAAACAGGTTAGGTTGATTGGAAACTCAGAACTAGCCCAGCATTGGTGTGTGTGTGTGTGTGTGTGTGTGTGTGTGTGTGTGTGTGTGTGCGTGCGTGCGTGCGTGCGTGTGTGTGTGTGTAAGTACTCCCTGTACTGGACTAAGGCTATATTCATAGCCGTTTCCTGCCTTGTGCCTCACACTACCAGGATTGCCTTCCACCCAGTGACTCTACATTAGTTTAATGGGGATGATGGATGGTTTCTAACAAATTTAATGCCTCTAAAATTCACTTCAAATGTGCAGTTATACTTTGAAGAAGTATCAAGCCAACAATTTATCATACTTTTTTAATTGCAGTTAGGCCTCTTCACCAACAGACAAAAAGGAAAGCCAGAATTAGATGAATAATATTCAATAGGGAACATGATTATTTGGATAATAAATTCAAATAATACTTATTAAAAAATTAAAAGCAAATGTTTTAGGTATCAATAATAAGTGACATTTCCTTCTACAGACAAGCTAAAGTGACATGCCAATGACACCATAAAAATATCATCACAATACTTGAGTTGCTTTGCTTTTTTTTTGCTTTGCATTCTCCCCCACCATAACCTATCGTCTATGGGGTAGAAGCAAAAGACTTCTTAAAAATTTCAGTCTCCAGTTTTCGACAGATCTTAACGTTTTAAGGGCCCCTGATACCAAAAAACATTGATATCGCAATGATGGGTGCATATCTGTGTGTGTCACAGTTTCTTGAGGACAGTCTACAGTTAAATACCAAACTCGAAACTTAAGCCTGTTATGAGATAATGATGTTTAGTTTTTAGTAGTAATGATGATTAGTTTTTGAGCCACATTGTACAAGAGATAGACGCACTCTAGGGGAACTCTCAAATAAGTAGTTCTGCAATAAATTATGAATTCTTCTCATCAACTGCTATCATAATGACCTATTTTATGATCGGAAAGATCAGGAAAAACTACAGCGGTAAATTACTGAAATGTTATAGAATAGTTCAGGTAACTTGGTTCCTAGGGCTCAAAGCCTACTGGCACTCCATCCATCCATCCATCCATTTTCCAACCCGCTGAATCCGAACACAGGGTCACGGGGGTCTTCTGGAGCCAATCCCAGCCAACACAGGGCACAAGGCAGGAACCAATCCCGGGCAGGGTGCCAACCAATGTTCCCTCTAAGGAGTAGCATATAGTGAGCAAAAAGCATTGTTTATGAGCGACATTTTGTTTAAGCCAAAATTTATGAGCAGCAACTCCAACGGTCGGAGTGAGCGATCGTGCGATAAGTACGAGCGATGCCGTCGGAATGAGCGATCGTGCGGGAAGTATGAGCGACGCTCTGAATTCGTGTGAGTGATCGCTCACGCGCTCAGCTTAGAGGGAACATTGGACTGCCAACCCACCGCAGGACACACACAAACACATCCACACACCAAGCACACACTAGGGACAATTTAGAATCGCCAGTCCACCTAACCTGCGTGTCTTTGGACTGTGGGAGCGCCCGGAGGAAACCCACGCAGACACGGGGAGAACATGCAAACTCCACGCAGGGAGGACCCGGGAAGCGAACCCAGGTCCCCAGGTCTCCCAACTGCGAGGTAGCAACACTACCCACTGCACCACCGTGCCACCCCCTACTGGCACTCATTTCCAATTTTTTTTTTTTGACTTTACCATATGTTAAGAACTGCAATTTAATTCTGCATTGTTTTACTATTTATTTTCCTCTTTTCATTCCACTAAAGTTAAAATTGAAACCATGTCACCCTAGGTAAAATGTATCAGTTTATTCTACTTACTGTAAAATTATTTTTAACTTTGAAAATGGGTTTCCAGTGTTGCAGCAATCTTCACTATCAAATTTGGAATATTTAGTTATGTTATATAACACACATCCTTTCATTATCTTAGCTGTAGGTATTTCCTTGTCAGCTAATAATATGTATTCATATGCATTTGAAGATACTATATATGAATGTGCATTTGAATTCAAACATGTACTTTGCCATATGAGGTTGTGATGGTCCGGGTTGACTCCACCCGAACTTTTGGAGGAGTCTCCTTGAACCCGGATCGTCGATAGTCCTAACCGAGATAAGCCAGGCAGATGAGGACACATACATCCAGAGAAGGGGTAGGTGCAAAAGTGAACAATGCTTTTATTAAGATCAAACAAAAACAAAAGTATCCAGCAGCGCAGTGCATTCTCCAATAAATAAATAATCCAATAAAATCAGTGTCCGTCTGGAGGTTAAGGATCCATAATAAATAATCCATAAAATCAAGGTTAATATACCGCAGGAAGCTATCCTTTAAAATTCCTGAGCCCTGGTGCATCCCTTTAAAACCAATGTCTCCTCAGCTTACCCTATTCAGTTGTCACAGCACGGCGAGATGTCAACCAACAGACAACCTTCAATCCTTCCCATGTCACTGCTGCCCGTCCCATTGTGTCTCATGGGTCACCCCCAAGCCTCCACTCCTTTGACTCCCGCTGCCATTCCCTGCCATGCGGGGGAGTCCTCTGGAGTATTTGTTGTTGGTCCTGTTCCCTGGCTGCTCAGTAAGAACAACCTGCAGCCCCCCTTTGAGCATCACATGCTCCATCCCCAGGGTGCCATTCTCGTCTGCCTGCTATCTCACTTTTGCACCAGCTCTCTCTCACTTGCTCCTGCCCTTCTCTCCATCCTTTAACCTTTGCTCTCGTTGTCTAGAAGAGTTTTTCTTTTTTCTTCCTCCTCCTCTCTACTGTACAGGCTCCTTTTATATTGCCTTAATTGGGCACAGATGTAAAACAACACTCCATGCAAGGCAATAATGAGGCATCTAAGTTACACTCACATTTGGACAAGTATGCGCACCCAACCAGGCACCCCAACTAGCACCAGAGTGAAGTGCACTCGAACACCCGCACCTGCATTCCGTATCCCAAGCCTGCACATTACTGGGACCTGATTATTTAAAAAGCCGCCCTGTACCACAGACCACTCATCATAGAGGTGCCTGTCAACAGACAATTAATGTATTCCATCCATCCATCATCCAACCCACTATATCCGAACTACAGGGTCACGGGGGTCTGCTGGAGCCAATCCCAGCCAACACAGGGCGCAAGGCAGGAAACCAACCCCGGGCAGGACGCCAGCCCACCGCAGGGCGCACACACAAACACACCCACACAACAAGCACACACTAGGGACAATTTAGAATCACCAATGCACCTGACCTCATGTCTTTGGACTGTGGGAGGAAACCAGAACACCCTGAGGAAACCCACACAGACACGGGGAGAACATGCAAACTCCACGCAGGGAGGACACGGGAAGCGAACCCGGGTCTCCTAACTGCGAGGCAGCAGCACTACTCACTGCACCACCGTGCCACCATTAATGTATTTTCACATTAATTTATCAAAAAAACTTTATATGTAAGGAAAGTGTGTTGCAATTTTCAGTTCTCAAGTTATCAATGACTAATAATAGTTTTACAAGTTAACTTCAGAACACATACCACTATCTTCTGAATTTTTTTTTTTTCTGTTCCTCGTGGAGCTTTATTGCAGCATTTTACATTCTTTAAACACAAACTTTTGCCAACAAGTGATGAAGCAAACTGCCTGTGGAACACTGATATACTGTATATTTTAATAAATAGTTTCAGCAGAGATGTCTACTAAATATGTAGAGAACTCTTTTTGTGAAACAATGATAAATACCCAGAGTACAAAATGTGAAATTTCCAGTTTTACCTTGATTACAAAATTCATTATAAATCAATTTTCAGACGACTCTGCCACTTGGAGGGATAGGACAGCCCTAATTTGTAGTGGTGCTACAGTTTCAAAATGAACTGGTTTTTTTTTTTGTTTTACCTGAAGCACTGTAAAATTAACATTACATTCTCCATCCCTCTTAATGCAATTCAGGATTGTGGAGAGCCAGTGTCTATCCCAGCAGCATTGTGTGAAAGTTAGGAAGCACCTCTAGATGGCGTGGCAGTCCAGAGCAGGGCCTACACTCACATGTTTCTAATTTACAGTCACCAATTATCCTGACAAGAGCAACCTTGGGGATGGAGGATGAAACCCAATGCAGACATGAAAAGAACATGCAAACTCCACAACAACTGGATATGGGTGGGATTCAAACCCAAGTGCTGTGTTCATAAATGCAGTAGTGCTATTCACCCCACTAACAACACTGTGAAAATGAAAATAAACCCAAATGCTCTACTTAAATGTGAACAGTATGTTCTGTTTTTAAACACCAACGGTTCTAAAAGTTGGTGTTGTGATGTCTATGGGACTGAAAAAGAAATGCATGTTTGTTGGGAAAGAAATAGTAAAATGCAATATTTATAAATTCACATGTACAAAATAAGGAAAAAACATTATGAAATTTCTCATTTGTAATTTGGTGATGTATTGCAAGGAAAAATATTTCAAAAGTATACTACAATATATTTTCAAACACCTCTACTATAGGGTATATCAGGTTTTTAATATTAATATATCTAATGCAATATATTTAAACAATAATCATATCACTTTCTTTTTAAATTATCACACTTTTAGTGTAATACAATTATTCTTATGTGTTAAACTAACAAAAACATCTCAAAATTATTTGTGAACATTAATTAGACAATGAAAATATTATTTATAATTTCAAAGACAGATATGTAAATTTTCAAGCAGATTTAATGCAGTTTAAAGTTGCAGGATGCCAGAACATATCCTGGTAGCATTGGGCATAAGGCATAAACTCACCAGGCAGGGTGCCAGTCCTTACCAAGGAACAAGCATACATACACTCACAATCGCTCAAGCTGATGTACAGTACTAACTTGCAGGATTTTGGAAATTTGGGAGGAAAACTGAAAGATCTGTAGAAAAACCTATACAAATACAGGTAGAATATGCAAACTCAACACTGGCACATGATTCAAATCCTGGATGCCGGATCTTGAAACAGTAGCCATGAAAACACTACACCTTATGTCCCCCAATTCGGAGAAAACCTTTTTTTTAATTTTGAATTAAGGAGACATCAAATGTTCAGAGGATTACACCAAATTAGTGATTCAGACAGCTACAGTAATTTAGTGTTCTTGTTCATTTCAGAGTAGTACTGGGCACATCCAAACTTCACACTAATGACATTCCAGCTTAGAAGCAAACATGGGGCAAAGTTGTACAAAGGTGTGATAATGTCAAAATCCCTGTTAAATCAATATAATGCTGATGTATTATAGCTTCAGTTTCATTCTGTATCACTTAAACGTACAAAGCAATCTGAAAACTAAAGTATAGCTGTCTCATGTAGAAAAACTCACAACATCCCAATAAAAATGTAGATTTAATATTTGTATAAAAAATTTGCATTGAATCACTCCTCAAAAGAATGTGCGACAGGCAAATCACACAGATAAATGTATCTGTGAGTGCTTCAACTAATGCTGCCACTACTGTCATTACACAGAACATTTCATTTAAAAAGTGGTAATCTGGCGTACAATTGAACAAATTTAGGAGAATAAAGTCAGTGCGTGTTATGGAAGCATTTAATTAATTTTGAATAAAAAATGATTTATGTCTGTGAATAAAATGGATTAATTATACTCTTATTTTTCAGATGCTTATGCCATAAATGTGAGGCTCTGGGGTTTAGAAAACCCAGATGAATACTTAAATATAACTAAATTATAAGTTTGTATTGCCATACTGTTCAT